>NW_015386716.1:1151688-1232765 GCF_001527695.2 Protobothrops mucrosquamatus
GGGTTTTAATTACTTTTAAATTGGACATTCTCAAATATTTCGTTTTAATTAAATTTTAACTAGGTGTAATATGTTAGCTTTTTATCATTTGTCAGCCGCCCTGAGTCCGAAAGGAGAAGGGCGGGATATAAATGCAATTAATAATAATAATAATAATAATAATAATAATAATAATAATAATAATAATAATAATAATAATGTAGAAACAACATATCAAGATACATAAATACTCCACAGGAGGAGATATATAGTATACTGCAACTAATTCAGACAACAATGATTTTAAACCATGAAACATTTTTTTTAACCCAAGTATAAATATTTCCTGTCACTAAGGTTTATATTTGCAATAGTGCAAAAATGTCAGCCTCAAAAATGCTGTTATCCTTATCCTTATCCCTATTCTTATTTATTATTTGATTATTTGATTTAATTATTAAATTTATATCCCACCTATCTCACTGTTATAGAGACTCTGGGCGGCTTACAAAATGAATATAATTATTACATTGATTATTTGAGTTTTTCTAAAATCAGTCAATTAACATTCAAACTCCTGCCAAACAATTTCCTTGCTGTATGGTATTATATTTCTTGACTGATGTGCCCAACATATTAAGCAATAAGTGGAAAGGTCCTTTGAAACTAAGGTGTTTCTCAGATGTTCTCATCAGCTCTTTGTAAAACCATAGTTCTCAGAGTTTGTTGGGAAAACTCAGTCATTATTATACAAAATAGCTACAATGCATCTACAATCAGTTTCATATTTTTCATTAAGAATAAAGAATGAATAATGAATATATTACCTTTCCATTTTCCTTCGTACAGTAAATTTATAGAACAACCTAAGGATTAATGCTATCAAGTTAGCATCAAGGTTTATGTGGAGAATAACTAGGCATTTTAATATCTTTGTGATGTACCTAATATTTTTGCTCCATGGTTTAATGCACCGTATTTATTAAATTTCATTTTCGGCAGAGGCCATGAATACCAACCCATCCATATTACACTTCTGCTAGATAGGTATCTACTCTATCTCCCATTCAAATAATTCTCACAAAGAGAATTCCCTAAAAGGATTTTATTTTTATTTTTTTTGGTTAGAAGGAACATCTGGTTATTTCTGGACAGTTAATTTTATGCCTTCCAATCTGCAAACACAGACTTCTAAAACTCTTTATAAAGAAGAACCTTATAGAATTTAGAAACAAATAATTTGAAGTGTTACCTCTAAGATACCACGCTTGATAGAAAGCTGAATAACAAAGTTGCCCATTGTTGTCGGCTTCTGTTCAATATAGAGAAGGAGGCCGTGGAAGC
This sequence comes from Protobothrops mucrosquamatus, assembly GCF_001527695.2. Classification (NCBI taxonomy): domain Eukaryota; kingdom Metazoa; phylum Chordata; class Lepidosauria; order Squamata; family Viperidae; genus Protobothrops; species Protobothrops mucrosquamatus. Next base: position 1,153,012 of record NW_015386716.1, read on the forward strand.
CAGAGGTCTGGAATTGTAAACTGATGCTGTTGTACTGATGCAAAGTAATCCCTCTAAATTCCATATAAGAATTCCCCTGATACTGAATATAACGAAAATCTATAAGAAAAAAAAATATACATGTGAAAGAATGCATACAAATTGATTACATATCAAAGGCTTATTGTTTGGATATAGAAGAGTGATGACATTCATCCACCAATGTAGCAGGGCTTCTTAACCATTGTTCAGATAAAGAAAAAGAGGAAAGCATCCAAGTGCAACAACGTCTATTTATTGAGCACAACATGATTTGAATATAAATCNTTTGCTTTCATTTATTTATCTTCTATACCAATCCATTTAAACCATTCTTTAATTATGGAAAGGTTCCAATTTAAATATGCTTATATCTCAATGAGGTGTCAGTCATTGCATGGATGCTGCATAAGTAATACAAGGGGTAATCAATTAGCTGTGAATCATGACTTTTGCAAACTTCACCTCTGACATAATGTATTAGGCAAAATAGTGTTCTCATATTTAGCCTTCCATTTACAGCATAAGGAGAACAATACAATGTTTATGTACTGTTTCATTACTTGCTAAATATTCATTATGTGCTTGAAATCTTAAAAGTGGCTTTCTGTTAGCTCAGGTAAAACATCACTAAAAACAATGAGATACAGTAAACAGCTAACTTTTCTCCATACATATTTGGATATAAGCCAATTACAATTATTCACATCAACTGAACTTAAAAACACAAATATTTTGTTTAAATTGTGATTTGGAAAAAGCCATTAACTGGCACTGTTGTCAGATTCTGACTTGCTCTGGGATAATCTAAGAGTTGCTTTACATGGGAGAAGAATTGGCTATTTCCATATACCTTGGCGATAGCATATCTTCACTCATCATGGGACTATCTGTCCTGCAGCGATAACTCTGAATGGTTCCTCATGCACACAACTATTTGTACCTCAGAGTTGAAATGAGGGGTCCTTGGTGCTTTCTGAGCATAGTTATTTTCTTATAGACGTTTCATTAACCAAACTAGGTAACATCATCAGTGCTCATCATTGGCGAGCAGTAAATATTAGTTGCAGTGAAGCAACTGCTATAGATAATAGGTTGGGAGGAAAGCCTACTAAGCTTTAATTAAAGTACAACTTCTCAAATGTAGATGTAATGCCATTTGTTCAATACCAGGACAAAAGTTTTAACTTCTGCTTTGGCTGGTGAAAAGCATGGAGCAGGGCTGTGGAGAATGAGAACAGGAAACAGTGAACTTCAAAGGATAAGAAGTTGTTTTAATAGGTACAGATCACATCACATCTTTCTTCACTGAATTGTTTAATATTTCTGGAGTTAACCAAAGCATATATATTCAAATCATGTGCTTTTGATTAGTTTTGATATTTATGCTAATAAAACCTATTGCATAACTTCATTTTCTTCAGATGCTTTTTTTGACAGGTAAACATCAGGAATAACAAACAGGTCTTCTACACAAACCCCTTTATGTGCCTTGTGTACAATAAACACATAAAACCTTACTTTGGTATAAGAAAATAGCACATGAAAAGTTCTCCAAAGGCAGATGTAAGTTTCAAAATGATCACAGGAAAGAATATGGTTTTCTTCACTCCCAAGAAGAAATTAAATTAAGAAATTATAAAAGTTGGGCCCACAGCCTCTTTGCCCACCACCACTACCAAAATATACTCTCTCAACCTGCGTCAGAAGACCTGATTTCTAATCATGGTTTTTGGTGACACTATATGAAGCTCCTCAGTGGTAGGATTCAGCCAGTTCGCACCAGTTCGGCAAAACCGGTAGCTAAGTTTTTGTTGTCCAGGCCCAGAATGGACTTCCGGAAATGGCATCCACACAGAGAACTGCTGGTTCACATATTTGAACCCCACCACTGAAGCTCCTACAGATCAAATACAGTTCTACCTAGGTTTTAATTGGCATTTTTCTCAAAAAATATTGTATTTCTACCAACATGACATTAACATTTTTGTTTCTTTTGGAGAACTTTAACTTGCTGAAAGCCTTCTGGAATGCAAATGAATCCTCCATCTTAGTTTGTTACATTACTTATCTGAAAATGATATCATAGCACATACCATATCTACTTCTCTTTAATCAGGGCCAATTTCCTATTCATTTCATTAGTTAGGTTTGGCTGCCAATGAAGTGATTGGTCCAATATGCTTATAGTCAGATTCAGCTATTTTTTATAGAAAAACACAAAACTTACCTAATGTGTACGTCATATTTCTGTCCATCATCCACCCTGATATCAGTACTGATCTTTTTAATTTCATCTCCGCTATCGCATGTGAATTGGTACTGAACAAAAAGAAAACAAAAGATTGATTTATCACATTTGGAGATGTCAGAAATTTCTGATCAGGACTGAGCTAAATTGGGACAAGTCAGAATATCAGGCTTTATATGAACAAAAGTGTTCCATGAGTCCTGAAACAGAATAAAATCTGCCTAACAAACAGGGCTGGGTAAATCCCAACTCACAAGGAAGCCTGAATTATACTAATTATCCTTACAGTCTGGCTTTACAACAATAGTCAGAAAGTGAACATGTCCAAAAAGCATTTCAAACAGAAATCCATGAATAGTTTCCCTTTACTTCAAAGATTGCTGTACATGCATAAGTCAATTTAATTTACAGAGGATTTATCCATTTGCTATTATGCTTGGTATTAGTGATGACATTTTTAAGAGGTTTAAAGCTGATTTATCTACTACACCAAGAACAATCCAAGTTGGTGCTGCCCTCGGTGCTATATAGTAGGTCTATGAATGAAAGATGCTAATTTTATATCAAATGGATGCCAAATTGGTTCAGAGAATGATCAGCTCTTTTCAATATGAATTGGAACATTTGGAAAACCTGATTTTTTCACATATTTGCTTCTATTGTATGAACAGCATTGATTCTAGATTGTTTTTTGGAAGAGGAAGGCTTTGTGTTGTTTGTCCTTTTAAAAAATATTTATAAAATTATTTTTATTAACCTCTTATTTAATTTTGGATTTTGGATTTTTTAAAAATTATTATTCAGCATATGACATATCATACATGGACTAGCATATATATTAACATTTTAACTAGATTAGCAATACCCAATAAAATATAAGTGTTAAAAAGAGGTATACTCCTTGTTGTTTTGTGGTTAATTTTTAAATCTAGATGCTCCCATTTTTTTTTCTGCAAAAGGAATTTATTTTTCAAAGAGATTTTGTAGATAATTTGTATGTAAATGCCAATCATAAAAATGTCTATAAATAATGGGCAAAATGTGAGAGGAGTAAATACAGCAATTAGACACTTGAATGGAAAACATTTTGAGGCTTTGCTTTTGTTTTCTACTCCATTTACACCAATTAGTAAGTTGATACGAAACTTTTTTTTGTAATATATTTTATTGATTTTTTTAAAACATAAATCACTTAATAATTGGGGAACAGTGTGTTGTCTGGGTTTACATTTGTAAAACTATCACTAACAATTGATTTCTATAATCCATAATCCACATAATGGTTTTAGTTGATTTCCTCTTTTCCCCAAAATGTCCTCTTTTGCAGACATTGAGTTAATACAATTCTTATTGTTTTGATAGATAACAATTAAATATATTTATTTTTCCCAAAAAATAATAGTCATCAATATAATATTTCTTTTCTATCCAATCACTCTGGTTGCCTTATCATATATCCTGGTACAGTCCTTATTTAAGTTTGTTTCTCCCACAAAATTCAAAGTATTCTTACTGGTTAAGATTTTCTCAAAAATTAATTACATTTAAAAATTTAAGTCTATTTTTTCCATATGAACCATCTCAGCACTTTTACATTTCTTAAGGAATAAATAAAACAGTAAAAAAAGGAGAGCAAGAGTAAAGAAACATAAAAAATAACATACTACTTAAAATATATATCCCTCTTAAGCTAATATATATTTGTTTCCAAGATTTCTTATTCTTTTAACCATAATTAAAAATATGTTTAATCTTTAAATGTTCCATTTAATATATCTAGTCATCTAGTCCTTTATTCAAAAGTGTCTTATTCAAAACATTTTTATCCATTATAATTTTCTTAAATTCAATCACATGTAAATATCTGAAACATTTCCTTTTATCTAAGCCATTTCAACTTTTTTATATTACTCATATCAAGAAATAGAATAAAAAAATATATATTCCAAATATATTCCATATATATTCCAAATATATTCCATATATATTCCAAATCTTTTCTATTTCTTTAACCATATCCAAACAAATGTTTCTTTTTTAAGTATTCTCCCTGGTAGGCCCCATCATCTATTTTCTTGATTCTGGTTTTGCGCAGTAGCGACCAGTCATGGGCTTGCAGATTCTCCACACCCCTGCGGCTAATTTCGCCCTGCCAGGGGACCCTAAATGAGTCTAAGTCGCCCTGAGAGGCAGCAAAGAAAGAAGGGTGCCCCAGTGATTCTGGAATGACGGCGGTCAGTCCATTCAACTTGGGGAAAGCCTTCTAACCCAACAAGAGAAAGACTGGCCATACTTCATCGACCAGCCCAACCTACTTGCAATCGAAGTCCAAAAGTACTAACCAGCACAATTGTGAACAGCATGTTTGAAACTGGGTGAGGAATTTGATCTTCTCTTTTCTATTCTATATTTAATTTCCTGGAAATGATCTGCAAGAAGCAAAATACCTCCGAAAGGGAAGGAGGTGGATTTTCGCCCCCACCCTTATAGTAACAGAAGTGGTGAATTAATCTTTTTATGGAGGATCAAAATATATGGAAGTGAAATAAATATAAAGACTGAAATTTAAAACTTAAATCTGGATAAATCTAATATTGTTGAATGATTAAGACTCTCATTCTAAAGACAATTGTTCATTTTGGAAATTGAAAAACATATAGATGCTGACACCTAGTGGTGGGTGAAGATTATGGCAGCTATGACTTTCATATAAGACTTGGCAAAACTTGGGAAAAGCTAATCTGTGTTTGTGACCTTCAAAGGTTTAACAACAAAGAACAGCTTGGCAAAAAAGACAATAATCTGGGCTGTAGACAAAGAGAGAATTATAAATTTCAGGGGAATTTTTTTTTTGAACTATTTGGATTACAAATATTTATTTAACCGGGACTCTAAAGCTATTTGCAGAGAAAAGAAAAAAAGAGAAAAATTCAAATTCTTGGCCATCATGGATCAGAGACATGAAGAAACAACATATCAAGATACATAAATACTCCACAGGAGGAGATATATAGTATACTGCAACTAATTCAGACAACAATGATTTTAAACCACAAAACATTTTTTTAACCCAAGTATAAATATTTCCTGTCACTAAGGTTTATATTTGCAATAGTGCAAAAATGTCAGCCTCAAAAATGCTGTTATCCTTATCCTTATCCCTATTCTTATTTATTATTTGATTATTTGATTTAATTATTAAATTTATATCCCACCTATCTCACTGTTATAGAGACTCTGGGCGGCTTACAAAATGAATATAATTATTACATTGATTATTTGAGTTTTTCTAAAATCAGTCAATTAACATTCAAACTCCTGCCAAACAATTTCCTTGCTGTATGGTATTATGTTTCTTGACTGATGTGCCCAACATATTAAGCAATAAGTGGAAAGGTCCTTTGAAACTAAGGTGTTTCTCAGATGTTCTCATCAGCTCTTTGTAAAACCATAGTTCTCAGAGTTTGTTGGGAAAACTCAGTCATTGTTATACAAAATAGCTACAATGCATCTACAATCAGTTTCATATTTTTCATTAAGAATAAAGAATGAATAATAAATATATTACCTTTCCATTTTCCTTTGTACAGTAAATTTATAGAACAACCTAAGGATTAATGCTATCAAGTTAGCATCAAGGTTTATGTGGAGAATAACTAGGCATTTTAATATCTTTGTGATGTACCTAATATTTTTGCTCCATGGTTTAATGCACCGTATTTATTAAATTTCATTTTCGGCAGAGGCCATGAATACCAACCCATGCATATTACACTTCTGCTAGATAGGTATCTACTCTATCTCCCATTCAAATAATTCTCACAAAGAGAATTCCCTAAAAGGATTTTATTTTATTTATTTTCTTTGGTTAAAAGGAACATCTGGTTATTTCTGGACAGTTAATTTTATGCCTTCCAATCTGCAAACACAGACTTCTAAAACTCTTTATAAAGAAGAACCTTATAGAATTTAGAAACAAATAATTTGAAGTGTTACCTCTAAGATACCACGCTTGATAGAAAGCTGAATAACAAACTTGCCCATTGTTGTCGGCTTCTGTTCAATATAGAGAAGGAGGCCGTGGAAGCCAGAGGTCTGGAATTGTAAACTGATGCTGTTGTACTGATGCAAAGTAATCCCTCTAAATTCCATATAAGAATTCCCCTGATACTGAATATAACGAAAATCTATAAGAAAAAAAAAATATACATGTGAAAGAATGCATACAAATTGATTACATATCAAAGGCTTATTGTTTGGATATAGAAGAGTGATGACATTCATCCACCAATGTAGCAGGGCTTCTTAACCATTGTTCAGATAAAGAAAAAGAGGAAAGCATCCAAGTGCAACAACGTCTATTTATTGAGCACAACATGATTTGAATATAAATCCAACTTCAGAACACTCTTGTAAACAAAATGCCTGTTCGTTTGTGAGTGTATTTCTTTGGCATGCACTTATTTCTGAACTATATAGGGCATAGATTAGTCTCTATTGCAAAAGGAATCTGAGAGAGTGAGGCAAAGAATTCAGAACCACGATTAATTAATTCATTTCCCGACATGTGAAGATAATTCATCTGAGCTTAATTTGGATGGAGCACGTCCCTGCTTCTTCTAACCAAATAATGGATCCAAAGTATTAATTCTTTTATGTTATGAGCTGCATGCCCTGGGAAGTCCCTCCCACTATTATAAATGGGAGGGACTAAAACAAAACTGTGGTTAAAAGTAAGGAAGGCCATTTAACCTTGCTCTTGAATAGCCCTTCTCTTTCTGATTTGTCTTCCTCTTCCTCCTTCGTCCTCTCCTTTTGACATCTTCCATATCTCAATCTGCCAAGGAATGGAGAAGATGTCCTTGGGCAGGCTTTTGAAATTAGCATGATGATGATGATGACATAAAATCTGGCAAGGACCATCACAGGCTGTCAACTTAACCCTCAAGTCTGTTTGTAATAGATGGCAAGGTATCTGAAGTCTTCTGGAAGTTATTTGAAAGTTAACATGAATAGTTTTTATTTTTTTTAAAAAGGAAAGCAAGATGTCTTACTATATGGTATTATGGTATAGGTTCTCCTACTTGAGCAGGGGGCTGGACTAGAAGACCTCCAATGTCCCTTCCAGCTCTATTCTATTCTATTCTATTCTATTCTATTCTATTCTATTCTATTCTATTCTATTCTATTCTATTCTATATTGTTCTAACTTTTCTGGGCTTCAGTATAACACATCAAGCATTTTTTCTTTTAAAGTTTGTGTGAATAAATGTAAAAAAAATCCATCTTGGCTTGAATTTAGCTATTTCTTCAGTAGGTAATGTTGACATTTGGCTGTCTTTTGAAAGTCACAAGGCTTATTTTTAACCATCCCAGGTAGATTTAAACAAAAATTCTGGGGTTAATAAAGGAATACAAATAGAATTCTGTACCCTGTTGATGGGGTTGTAGGACAGAATGGTGCCTTGTTTTTTTCTGCTAGCCTCCATTGGTAGAAATAAACAATATCAAACCAGAGTGTCTTCTACATGCTGGAAACCTCTATTGGATAAGTGGAAAGTTGCCTTAGACAGATAGAAATCCTGAAGGAGGTTGTCCCATGGGCAGAGTGATGTGACATGAACTTGAATCACCATAAACTTAGAATGATCAAAAATAGAAGTCTGAACTATTCATCTGAAAAACACCTTCTTAGGAGCAGTAAATTATTCCATGAGTTAACCATGTCTAGTGATTTCGTTTCATACACGCATTGCTATTTCACTTATGGATTCATTTGTTTGCTTTTAATCTAAATGCAAAGGAGATTTATTGCAAAACTATCTAAAAATGCACGAGTTTGTTGTCTGCTAGAATTCTTCACTAGGTTTGATACTGGAAAATGAAAATAATAAAGGCCAGATTTGTGCTTGCTGTATATTGAAATAAATGGTGGAGAAAATCTTATTTTTTAAAAGCTGTTGCTGTCTCTTCTAACAATATTCCAATTAAGAACTATATCTCAACATATTATTGCAATATATCTGTCTTGGCACTCAATTATTCCCTATGTTTTTCAGAGTCTAAATGATCACCTGAGCTTCTATTATAGGGATTTGGGAAATTCATACATAAAAGAATTGGCTCATAAATGAAGCAATATATTTCTTATTTCATAAATAATGCTTTAAAAAAACTTAAATAATATATACATGACATATCTATGTTGTCTGAGATGGCATATTACTGAGAATATTACCTAACAAACATATAGCATTAAATATGCTCTTATTGTTTCATGTATCCAGGAATTGCAAGATGGGTAGATGAGTTTTGTACTTTTATATATTTGAAGGAGGGAATTGTCTGAGGACCACAGAACTATGTCATGATGAGTGTCTATCACCTCTGTAATTCTTTCTTCTAAAAGTTTAAAAGCCCTTTGTAGCAATTAATCCATCTCTACATTCCTTGCATGAACTGTTCAGCTTAGGAATTCTCGTATCTTTTTCACGGCAATTTCAGCTGGCAGCTTGCAGCACGGAAAATAAATCTCTTTGGAAGAAAGCAGTTGCTAAAGGGAGATTCATGGAAAAAACTGTGCATGGTATCCCACTAGCTCATATAATATTGATTTATGTCAAGAAAAGAGTACATGCAGATAATCTTAGAAGGCTTTTCACAGGGACTACTGGTTTCTATAATATTTCTAACATCACTTATGATCACTAGTATGATATTCATAAACATCTCTTATTTCATCCATGATTATGTTTACCCTAAATTGCAAGTGGAGGTAAGAATAAGGTTGTCTATGCATTTGATTTATGTATAGAATCCTTCCAAGAATTTTAATATAAGCTTAGGATAACCTATATGTGCAACTATTTGCACAATCAGTCTCTGCAAAGAAGCTGAAGAAACAAGAGTCCCTCTAAGTTAGCTGATCACACAGACTGACCACAAACAACAGCATGACAAAGTAACAACAATGACGCTTTAGACTATCTGCAAGAAATACCATTTGCCTGCAAGCAAGAACTGGGGGACCACAAGATAGACAAAGTAATAGAACATGAAGAAGCTAATGTGCTCAAGGAGTTTAGATTTTAAACAGACAGACAACTACCACAAAGCCTTCCATATTTAACATTTCTCAATTAAAAAAGCAAAAAAATATATATCTGGATAGCAGACCTTCAATACCTGGAGATAGCAGAATAGAAAAGAAAGAACTGGATAAAATCACAAAATTCAAAGACTTGAAAATAGAAGAGAATGACTGTGGCAAAAGAAAGCAAAAATAATACCAATAATAATAGGCATCTTAACTGCAATCCCAAAGCATCTGAGCATTACTTGAACACCACTGGCATTGATAATTTCACCATCAGACAATTGCAAAAGGCAACTTTACTTGGAACAGCTTATATCCTGTAACGATACCTTTAACCATCAAAAAATAACATCTGCCTGTCCCAGGTCCTTGGGAAGTACTTAACCGGTGGATAAAAACGACATATTCAGTCCAAACATCTGGCTGATTGTGCAACCAACATTAATAATAAGAAAAAGGGGAAATTAGAAAATATACTCCCTTTTTATGATCCTGTAATCCCTTAATTTGGGGTAGCATCAGGACGACTAGATGGAGCTGAGCATTTACTGGCCAGATGCCCTGATGGCTATGCGGAGTTTACAGCAGATATTTTTTCTTTGCGCCCCAGGAAAGAAACATCTGCCACTACCTAGGATTGAACATTCAATCCTAGGTATCCGCAGATCCATATAGAGAATACAGTAATTAATTGGTTAAAGTATTAGGCATCTACCATCTGACATGCAAATAAAACTGCTTTACAAAGCAAGTTCAGCTTGTCTAAATAGGCATAATTTTCCTCACATTCAATGGGACTTAATAAAACCTCTGGGTTTTATTTGTTTTGGTCTTTTTTCTGAATTAAAAAGAAAAAAGAAAGAGAGAGAGGGGGGGGGAGGGAGGGAGGGAGGGGGGAGGGATGCTGTCAAATGCCTAACAAGGCAGTACTATATCCTGCTTGCATGGACCTCTGGCTATTTCGAAAGAATACAACATATAATGGAATAGCATTGCAAAAGGGTATTTTTTGACATCATGTTGGAATGGTGTCCTGAATGAATGGGGCACCTCCAACCTCCCAGCCTAATCTGTAAACTTCATAGTTTATATAAACCCATATAGGCTTTCTGTTAACTGACTAATGAACTTTGTTATGTGCATGTAGTTATAAAGAGATTATGATTAGGAAGTCAATTAAGTGACTACTAGTCAGCATACCAATTAATAGAATCCATAGATGGCTTAAAGTCATTCTCAAAAGAATTCTCATGAGTTCTTGAGTGAGCTAAAGTTGAGTGTCAAATAGTTCAACCTTGAGCCTTCCATGCTTTAACATTTCTATTAATAAAATTGTTGAAGAGATGTAGGAAGGCTTATCAGATCTGCAAATGACATATCTTGGATGGGATGGCTAATACCTCATAAGGCAACATTTATAGAGATCTTGGTATTAAATATACTCATAGATAAATTATCCTCTGATAAACTGACCCTTGAATTTTTAACCAAAAATACATCATCCCTGAATAAGCCAACCCTCAAAATGTTCATATGTTTCAATTTTCACAGTGGTCTTATTTGTGGGTAATCCATGGATTATCCATTTTTCATGGTATTTTGATAAAAATTAAAGGTTCAGCTCATCTGCAGATGGGGCTAAATGCAAGTATATACAGTATGGAATACACAGATACATTTAAAAATAACCCCATCCATGGCTAAGGTAAGCCTTATTGTTTGGATACATTTTGGCATCTAAAATTCTTGGCATCTGCAAGTATATATAGTAATTTTACGAAAGAAGGCTGATTTTATTTCTTTTACCACCATCTAAGTACTGTTTGATCATTTGCATAGTACATTGTAGTATACCTTCTAATTCTTCTTAGACATTTTAAAATAATTATTTTGTTTCTTTTTTATCATAATTAATTGGGATTATCTTGTTTTATTTGTTGGTCTATGACCAAAAAAAATGATTAAATGGGGCTGAAAGTAACAGAATGACATTCCACAGAGATGAATTCTTCATTTAAGAAACAAAATCAAAATATATAAAACAGGGGCACAATTTTCAGTTCTGCTTTGAAAGGAGCATTTTCTACCTTCTGTTGGCTCAAGAATTGCTGTCTGGTTTCCCTGCTGCACTTAATTTTCTTGTAGGCCAAATCCTGCACCTGGATTAGCTATTTGGCAGGGACTGGAATGCCCCCGACCACATTTCCTTTGCTTTTTCTGAATAACACCAGCTGCAGATTCTGTTACAACAGGTTTTCCTTATTAACACATTGCCTACAACACTTGCCTTAACATGCAGTGTATCCCCAGTTTGAAATCAAACAGGATTCTTAAAAATATTGGTTTTTTCAATTATTGGTGTTTTGTTCCTGAGCACCGTACATTTCTGTTTGATTTTTTTAATATTGTATTTATTACAGCCTTCTTACTACTTTAATAATCCTATCAGTCTCCAAGTGCCTGTAAAAATGGTTAAATGCTGCATACAGGGTTTCATTAAAACAAGAGCCCAATGAAAAAGTAGGTAGCTCAGGGAGAGAAATATAGTAATAAAAATGTTTTCCTGGATTTTGAAGAGGGGATGTTCTGAACATTAACACAAGTGTTACACTTATGATACTAGGAAGGAAATACTGCTGTAATAGAATTTGCAGCTAGTATTATTCAGGAAAAACAGGGACAATAAAAGAAGGAAATGTTTATTTTAAAACTGTTTGTATTTATTCATTTCATTCATTCATTCATTCATTCATTCAATTTATTTTCTGTAGTCCCCCATCTCAGTCATTGGTTGTTGTGTCTGAATCTCTGTGCATTTGATTGGAATTTTTCATATCAAGTTGAGTTTAGCTTTGTTTGCATATCCATCTATGCATTCATTATGTCAATTATAAAAGGATGTACAGTGTGCCCATTAAGAATCCTCCCTCACTGGAAGGATGAAGCTTAGCCATTGCTTTGCCTGAATGGAAAAGTAAAAGAGCACAGCACAGAGCATGGAAATTGTCCACTAGGAGGAAGTTTGGTTTTCAACTCCAAACTGAATAACTTGCAAACTTTAATTATTAACTGCCAGAGTCACTTTGTATGTGAGACATGTGGTCTCTAAATTCGATAAATAAATTGCATCCAAAGCATCTCAGTCCAGACAGGATTTCATTAAACCAGTTTATAATCAAACTGGCATGAGCACAGAGTAGAAGTTTAAATAGTACTTGTAGTTGTACCTCAAACCACTTTTTGGTAATCTCAAATCATTGTTGCAAAAGGATTAGCAAGTCAGCTTCTGACACACTGGCTTGATTATATTCAGCCACAAGGCTCCAACTCTAGTTTTTTTCAGTTACCTTCCCTGTGACTTCTTTGCACTGTTGGCTCCCGTCAGTACATCCCAGAAAGCTATTCATTGTTCACTGAATGGCAGCACTTCCATTTTAGATTTAATGAAAATACAAACAGCTGTCGAGTGTTTTGCTATACTATAGAACTTGGTTCCGCTGGAGAATGACAGGCAGAGCATGGATCAGGCTTCTGTTTTAGAAAGGAAAGATATCTGTGGTCATGAGGAATATCAAATAATGCAAAAAAAAAAAATCGCTTGCACCCACTCTTGTAAAAAATAAAAGAAAAACAACACAAATCTTGGTGGTGTTGTCAACCTCTTTATCTTAGGCAAAAATATGTTGATGGGTATGTTTAGGAAGAAGTTCAGTGTGTTGAAAATGTTACCCTTCCTCCTTGTTTGACTCTCTGACTCTCTCTGGTTCATACACTTTTCAACCACTTTTTTCAATGATGAAAGAACAAGACATGAATGCCATGGTATGAATAAGGTAGCTTTAGCAATCATACAACATAAATAAAGAAGAGTAAACAAAACACGTGCCAAATCAGCAATTAGTCTTTGGTCAACAAGTCATATTTTTCCAGTCTCCTGGAAAATTAAAAACAAATAGAAAAATCTGAATGCATTAACAACCAACTCTTCTCTTGTTATTTGAATTTGCTTCTTAAAATATTAGATGTCTCTCCATCCTGAGGATTGTGTGATTATTTCAGAATAACTGTTAGAGAAGAGGGAGCTGTAATAATGGAACAGGAAAAGCAAAATACATAATCAGCTACTCAAAAAATCCTCATTCAATTAACCTTCTGCATTTGATATGACTAAGCAAATGTAAATACTATATGCCAAAGGACAAGAAGCACATTACATATTGTTTATTGATTGTGACATTGACAAATTCTATCTACTCTGACAGAACTTCCCAACAGTGAAATCTTTCTTCTAAATATGGAGTGCTGAGCTGGAGGTAGGAAAGCACCTGAGATGCAGGCAAGGTGAGAAGAAGTAACAGAACATAGCAGGAATTGCATGGAGAAGGAGAAAGAAATTCTTCTCAGTACTTCTCTGCGTCTCCCACAAGAGCCTGGATTTATTAATATCAGCTTTCAAGGAGCTTCCTGCTGCTTCCCTGAACTCATTTGAGGAGGGTATGTATTCAACTGCCCAGCAAAAAGAGGAGAAAAGCCCTTCAGATGGTCATTTCTTCCATCCTTCAGCCCCTGCTATTAGCCTGCTTATTTCTCCCCTTCAACTGAGCCTGGAAAGCCACAACAGCTGGTGCAGAAAACAGACCTGAGTGAAAGCAGAAGAAGCTCTACCTTCTCTGAGTTAGAGGACAGGAAGCTTTTCAATGTATGCAGGAAGGAGATAATAGCCACAGATATTGACAATGAACCCACTGAGCCCAGTGAAGATTGATTTTATTATTATTTATTTGTTTATTTGAATTATTTGCTGTCCACCTTCAATGGACTTTGATGCAACTGATGAGATGCCTGATCTCATTAGGCTGGGGGTGATCTGGCAACCACTGGTTCTCCCATCAAATAGCCGTCAACATTACACATTCCCAGAGAAAACGAAAATCAGTGAGGAATAAGCAAATAAAAAAGTACTGCTTCTCCTTAAAACTAGATGTGCCAGGACTGTTGACCCACTTGATCAGGAGCTTAAGAAACTTCTTTGTATTGCATGATATCTAGCAAGTGAAAATAATAAAAGATAGAACAATAGATAAAAAAAATAGGAAGTAGAAATTTCCAACTGACACATTACGGACATGAAATATCTAATGATGATAAAATGGAGAGACTTTTTTCTTAGGAATGCAAAGACAGAGGATACCACATTTTATCTTTCTTTCAAATTCTTCCAGTCTAATGTTGAAGCCACATTGAGCTGTACAGAAATAAAGACCTAAGAAAAAATAAACAAACATTTAATGTTCTAGGGGAAATGGGCAAATGAACAGAGAGCATTCCAAGGTAAAGACCTCTAGTCAATCAGAATAGAGCTGGAAGGGACCTTGGAGGTCTTCTAGTCCAACCCCCTGCTCAGTCGGGAGACCCTATACCATTCCAGACAAATGGCTGTCCACCAATAATTTCTGAAGGCAAGCTGTTCCACTGGTTAATTAATATACAACCTCAGGGAAACAAATTCAATCAATCAGAATAGAGCTGGATGGGACCTTCTAGGTCTTCTAGTCCAACCCCCTGCTCAAGCAGGAGAACCTATACCATTTCAGACAAGTGGCTGTCTCCAGGCTCTTCTTAAAAACCTCCAGTGATGGAGCGCCCACGATTTCTGAAGGCAAGCTGTCCAGTGATTAATTGTTCTCACTGTTAGAAAGTTTCTCCTTAATTCCAGATTGCTTCTCTCCTTGATTAGTTTCCATCCATTGTTCTTGTCCTGCCCTCTGGTTCTTTGGAAAATAAGTTGCCCACCCTCCTCTTTATGGCAAGCTCTCAAATACTGGAATATTGCTATCATGTCCCCCCTAGTCCTTCTTTTCTCTAGACTAGCCAAACCCAAATCCTGCAACCGTTCTTCATATTTAAATGAGACATTGTATTTATTGACATGAAAGTGAAATAGAAGATTTCAAGTGCCAGATTGTGCCAGATTTCAAGTCAGCAGGACATTACTCTGTTATTCTGGATTATATATTTGACGTCAGCCATAAAGAGCAAATGACTGAATAGTTTCTTTGTAACAAAAACAGAATCTAGTGAAAATATCTTTCCATTGGGTAGTATCAGAATGTATTTTTTATAATTTATTGACAATGATATTTCAGGAGTTGGTATGAAAAATATACATCTAGAAAAACTAGAAGATATGGGAATAATAACAGCTGACATGATAACAAGGAGTATGATAATAGTGCCAGCATGGAAAGAATGAATATAAGAATACACAAAAGGATCTGAGTGATGCTGTATCAACTTCTAGTGATCCTGTTGATTATTTTAATGCAAGCCAAAGAATCTTTGCACTGACTGATTACTGACAAATATTGAAGCAACAGCTGGGGACATCCTTTTTGAAACTGAAATCACAGAGTGTGATAAGAATGAAAAATCAAGTGGAGGCAATGAAGTTTATCAAATATTAAATTGGAAGCTAGATGATTCCTTCCTTTCCATTTTGGAGGATAATGTTTTAACAGGAACCGTAGCAGAAGGAAATAGAATAACCAGAAACATATACCAAATTTCAAGTGTTCTGCTTGAGATACTGGTTGAAATAAACAAAATAAAAGATGCTTGAAGACATTGACCTTGATATATCTGGAGCAATGAAATAACCAAAGCAAAGCCAGGTCTACATTCTTACTGGTCAGATGAGGGATTTCAAAGGGATTTGAAAATGCTCTGAAAAGTGCCCAGAAATTCTCAGAGGAATTTCACACTGAAATATTTCACCATTCATTCAAAAATATAAGAGTCACTGAAGGAGAGAACATTTTGATTAAAAGACAGGATAATCCCACATGAGTTACCAAACAGCAATTCACAGCTGAAATCTTCTTCCAGCTGCTATATTGTGCATTACAGTAAGTTGAAGAATATTTCCTGCGGTTCTAGAAATACAGCAGTATATCTGCAATGTGATATGATTTTTCACTCTACCCGAAAAAGATTGACAGCAACAATGCAGAGCACTAGTTTGGTTTAGTGGTTAAGGCATCAGGCTACAAACTGGGAGACCATGAATTCTAGTCCCACCTTAGCCATGAAAGGCTAAGTTGGGTGACCAGTTGGGTGACCTTGGGCCAGTGACTCTTTCTCAGCCCAATCCACCTCACAGGGTTATTGTGATGGGGAAAATAGGAGGGGGAAGGTGTGTTGGATATGTTTGCCACCTTGAATTATTTGTGAAAATAATAAAAGCGGTATGCAAATAAAATAAATAAATTAGGCATAACATTGAAACATGATGTCATATGCAATGTTGATGAGGATTAATTGAAATCTCTTTCAACATACTTTTCAGCAGAACCAGCTGCAAAGCTATCCTGGAATATGTAGTATGAACACAAACAAGATGACCATGTAATTTCAAATCACAGAGCAGGAACAAACTCCAGAATATTTTTTTCTCCATTTCATGGAACTCAAAAATGCTACCAGATTCCTTCAATCCCTCCCTTCCCTAAAACGTCATGGTAGTATTTCCATGTCTAACCAGATCCACATTCACTACAGAATTCTCAAACGGGCATGGAAAAAAAAAGACACCACAGAACTTCTAATAAGAAGAAACAACTGAAAATAATTATGGTTATTGGGACTCCATAGCACCATTCAAACCATGGTGGAACACATCCCGTTTTTCTTGACTTTTCTGGGTACCTTAATACTTTGATTTGCTTTCAAAACAGCCTCTTGCTTTATAGCAGAGAAAACCAGGAGCCTTTCCCACTCAACTGCAACAAGATTTTATAATGAATCTCAAGTCATTGGGTTTCTGGACACGATGCTGTGCAGCTATAATGCAAACCCTTTGCTTCTACACGATGAACTCAGACTTTCAAAGAAAGTTTTATTTGTTTTATTCCATTGGACAAGTTCGTACTGCATGACTTGCTGAGAGTTATTGTTGTTTTGCCTCAGAAAGTTGAAATGTCTTCTAATGTGGCATGCTATAGAACAATCAACTCTGTTGACATCCAGAACTATTTTCAATAGAGCCCATAAAGGTTTCTCAAGCAAAAAAATAATACTGTAGTTGTGAATCAACCCACTTTAGCACTGGCTTTGTCACAGAGAGATGGCAATATTGTCTAACAATTATAGTGCTATGGACTATTGAGAAGAAAATAATAAGTAATAAGTATCATTATTAGAAGATTGTTCTTATGTTCCTATGAGAGAAAATGGGTGATAATATGAGTGATAATGATGATGATGGTGATGATGATGGTGATGATGATAATGATGGTGATGATGATGATGATGATACATACAAAATGTAAAGTCATGGTTGCCAGCTCTTTAGCTGGTACTGGCCTTTGTATGCATCAAGTTCCTCACAAGAACCTAGGATATCATAAAAACTTGGTATAGGATGCGTGCAGATCCAAGTTATAACTCACATAAACAATTGTTTCTTAATTCTGTTTGATAAAGAGTCTAATATAACTATGGTTATGATCAATGTTTATGTTCCTAATTTAGACAACTCTGCCATGTATCACAATCCTTTATAAGGGTTTCTGAGGTTAGTTGCTTGCTAAGGACTCTAGTCTTCACTGTACAGTATACAGAATTGCCTTCCTTTGGAATGTATTAGGCGTTCTCCTTATAGCCAATTTTGGCTGAAACTTCAGAATTATAGCCTTAATAAAGAATTTGCGCCAAATTGTAATTAGCTGCTGTCTACAGTAGGTCCAGTGGGATTCACTTCCAACTAAATATTTGTATAATTAGGTTGATGAAATTTCTCTCTCATTCTGGTTTTCTGGTCTTGTACAGTGAGTTCTGCCCCATTAATTAACAACATTCATGGAAATAGCATTAAAAAAAGGAGGAGATGGGCAAAGAGTGAGAATGAACAAACTAGCAGGAGCTGATTCTTAACAGTAAATTAACTACAAAGTTCAATAAGAACCAAGAATTACTTTTCCAATTATGATTATTTTAAAGGCAATTGCTAGGATATTTTAAAATTGGTGTATATCATCTTTCCTCTCCTATGGACACATTTTTAAAATTAGGGCTGGGAGAAGCTTTGATTGAGAGATTTGATTCAAAGATGATTTGTCTTCAGACTGAATTGACATTCTAATCCAGATCAGAAATTTGAATCGAATTGCCAAACATGTTATTAATGGTGAGTGTTTCTGTGGCATTTAAAGAAATTATTTTATCAAATCAATTTGGAAATCTGAAATGCATTGACCTGATTGACTACATGTGTTGCATGTCCAAACTGGATTAATTTTCATTCTCAATCAATGGTTCAAATTGGATCAAGGTTAATTTATGCACACTTAAAAAAACATGCCAAATAAAGCCTTTTTATTTCCATTTCTTTGATCCCTACAAGGAGAAAATAGAAAAAACAAACAATAGAAAGAAAAATAAGAAAATATGTTTTTGATCTTTGATCCAGTTTTTTAAAAAGTAGAGGATGATATAATATGGGAGACAGAGACTGGAAAAATGAAGCCTGATTCAGTTCAGAATTAATAGTATATGTCAATGAAAATAAATGTATCAGGAGATAAAATATACATTTCTCATATAATATTTAGTTTGCCCTTCCTATCATACTGTAAATGAGAAATTCAGAGGGATTTCCCTGATCTTGTTTTTAAAGACTTCTTTCTTATTTCCCCTTTTCACTTCAGTGCTACACAACCCAATTTTTCTTTTGTCATTCCAAGGATTTATTCATCTCAAACTTTTCAATGCTGACTGGGAATGGTAGGAGCAGCAGTTCCAATAAGAGTGTTAGATGGAAGAAGCTGATTTCCACCTGACAGTGGAAATAAATGAGCAATGGCTGCA
The DNA here is from genome assembly GCF_001527695.2 of Protobothrops mucrosquamatus. Classification (NCBI taxonomy): domain Eukaryota; kingdom Metazoa; phylum Chordata; class Lepidosauria; order Squamata; family Viperidae; genus Protobothrops; species Protobothrops mucrosquamatus. The sequence goes on from NW_015386716.1 coordinate 1,172,241, forward strand.
TCCACTAGCCATTTCTGCTTTAAGGGTGAAAGACAAAAGTGATCAGGAGACCCCTTTAAGGGGAAATGAACAACCCAGGCAAATATGGCAGTTGCTGCTCTGCTTTGCTTTTGTTCATTCCCCAAAATGGGGAAGGGGAAAGCCTTTGTTTTATAAACTACAGTAGAGATAAGCACTTGTGGCTCAGACAAGGCTTGCAGGCTGCACTTAGATTTCACAACTTAATTCAAGTTTTTCATTATTCTTTAATTATTTCCACAATCCACCATTTTAGAAGCTTTGAAATGCCATATCTAGATAGCTCCTTGAGGTCATTTTCACCAATATTGTGGAACATTATACAAACATTATACACAAACATCAATCTTGGAGATCAAAGTACCAAAGTTGTGAATAGTACACCTATTATAGTGGGGAAAAAATCTATTGTATGCCAGCTGTTATCTGAAATAATCAAGATAGGGACAGATTGTGATGGAGATAATCTGCAGTGTAGGGTCACTAAATCAGTAATGACTTGATGGCCTACAATTAATCATTCAATGCCTCCTATTTAAAAGGGATAACTTATTTGCATGCTGGAGATCTATTCTGTGCAATATATATATAACTTAAGACAAGAATGGCTGGGCCCAAGGAGACAGGGTCACCCGAAGCCCTCAAGGTTTTCCCTTGAAGTTCCTAGAGCCCCTTCTGATTACAGTTGCTGAAAGCAGCAGCATGGTTCTCCATCATTTTGAAGCAGAAAAAAATACTAAAGTAGGTTTTAATTAAACAATAACAAAAAAAGGCATCTAAATTTCTCGTTAAAGCTTAAACACACACATATCCCTATTCCTGCTGATGTCAGTGGCATGGCCCTGTACACTATGGTCCTTGATCTTATTAAAGGCATCCATTAATTACAAAAGATTGCTCAATGCCATTTTAAACATAAACTGTTCCTTACTGAACAGTAACTATAGCAATAATAATCCTTTTTATGAAAAGACATCAGTACATCATTTGAAAATAGACTGGCGATCAGAGAACAATGCTCAAATGCAAAGACATAACACAAGAAGCATTTCTTACATGCAGCTCAGACAATGTACTTGGAAGGAAGAACTATAGAAGATGATTTCATCCCTGCCAGGGAAATGAGAAGATTTCTTTGTATATTCAGAGGCCTAAAATAGGCAGAAGAACAAAAAAGCAGGCATTTTTGATCACAGCACAGTTGAAGGAAACAGACTTCCCTCATGAATTACTAAGGAGACTATTTACTCACCTGACATAATTTGCAATAATAAAAAGGGAAGGGAATTACTATTCAGACTTTTAAATGTTGGAAGCAGAGTATTTCAAACAAGTTCAAACAAGGTTGTCAAGTGAATAGATAATACATGGTGCTATCAGCATCTTTACACTATTCACCATCCATCCATACAGGAGCATTGTTAAAGCCATGGGATGCAAATTTGAAAGAATAAGTTACATGGTCACATGAGTAACCAAGAAAATGCTGGAAGGAATTAAATCTGCATTGAAGAGCTCCATAATATTGAATATGGGGTGTTTTTTGCATATACTTTGATGTCAATCTATATTAAATACAGCAATATATTAAAAAGTCTGGTGGTTGATAAGGATGATGAAGTAATGAGTTGTCCCTTCTAGGTAAAATTTCAGAGTGTTCTATCTTCTATTTTTTTCTTAGCAATATTGAAGTCATCAGTTAATTTTTTAAACTAGATATAGCTCATGAAACATTCAGAAGACAGAACAAGGCAGTATGCTGAAGCATTGGCATATAATATTCAAAATGAGAATAGGTCGCTTCAAATAGCACCCTCATTTGTATATACAATAAGCAGAACAGCTTTTGTTAGAAAGTTTCATTAATGATCAACAAAGAATTAGTGTCATGGAAGTCATGTTACATGGAGTTGTGGCACATGGCTTTTTCTAGCGTATCGTTACACCCAGCTCTTCACTATTGTATCAAATTAGAAAAACTGATTGCAACTGAGACTTCCTTGCTTTGTTAACAAGGAAGATAACATCATTATGTGTACAAAGAATACAACATTAGGCTAATGATTGTCAAAACAGCTGTGCCAGCTTCATCAGTTAAACATTTGAAACGTGGCTTCCAAGGTTTTATATCATAATACTTGGGCTCTTTATTAAGAAGTAACTCTCATATATATGAGAGAAAAAGAATAGAAAGAAATTATGAAAAGTGCAGGAAAACAAGAAGAAAAAATAAAGAGCTAAGTGAGATATAAAGAAACATTCTATATATCTATACATGTATGTGTAATTTCCCAACTTCATGACAGGTATTAGCAAATTTAGTGGCTTTTTACCACCTATAATGTTACAATCACATATCTCTTCATCCAATATCCCATCTCTTATCTATACATAACTCCATAAAGCATCAGCTTTTCAGTTATAAATGTTTGTCCACTGGGAGAGTGTGAATCAGGACTGTAACCCGATGATGTGATATTGATATAGGGAGAGGGAGAGAAAGGCTTATTGGTAGATATGGATGCCAGCTATTTTTTCCTCTCCACCACGTTGCAGTAATTCCTAGAATATGTCAGAAATGAGAGGGGTATAGAACACAATACCCCCATATCACATCTGAGAAATCTTCAAAACATCTCTTTATCTCTTGTTTCCCCAAGTTTTGTTAGAACATCTTTGCCTATGGAGCATTCTGCAGGGACACTAGGAAATCTTCAATGGCATGCACAGAAGTTCTGATATGTGTGTAACTTTACCACTGTAGGACAATATGTCCCTTTTGAAGTCCCTCAGTGGTCTTATCAGTGAAGACAGGAGCATTCTTTTTAGCTACAAAATCCTAAAATGTATCCTAACAGGGCAGTTTTCCTATGAGATCTCTGAGAACCCATTTGGGATCGTTACACAAGTTTTTTTGAATGTCTTCCTAAAGTCCCATTCCTAATAGAGTTTTAGTTAGTGAGAAATCTTCATTAATCCGCAAATTTCAGAAAGGGATCTCTAGAGATGCAACTCTTCTTATCCTCTTTTAAGAGGTTATTTAAGATAGTCTACATTTTTTTCCTACCAGTTCTCATTCATCCTGATGAAGAAAAATTGCTGGAAAGAATGCTTTCAAAGGAAAAACAAAACAAAATCCTTCTGATATATTCTCTTGGGTAGACTGTGGAATCATTGCATTGATTCAGTTACCAGACAGCTATGGAATGTATACAATTAATCCCATCTTCCTCTGTATAATTAACTCTGCAGGGCTGCCAAAACTCTAACTTTTTATTGCCACCTAATGGTTGCCCAGAATTTTACAGCTGAGATTTGGAAAATCTACCTCTCACTACAAATAAATCCCAAGGGAAGGCTTCATGATCAAGCTCCTCTCACAGGACTTTTTTCTTAGCAATTGTAGTTCTAAAGTAGGGATACCATAGTTCCTGCTAAAGTGTACTTTTGCCTTTGAGAAACTGGGTATTTGTCCTTCCCTTAGAGAAATTCTGAGTTGTCTATCCAGTGTTTTTCTGCAAAATATTTGGAGAATCTGAAATGATGTTTTCCTGTAGTTTTGTTGTTGAGAGTGGAAGATTTGGTAGTGATCTTTTAATTGGCTTTATATTAAGTAAAGAAGCAAGCAAGTAAGTCTGAGCTTATTTTATACATAAGATAGCCTATCTTATAAGTAGGATAACATTTTAACATCTGTTTTAGTTTATAGATGCAAATGGGAAAAAAACATTTAATGATCACCTACTTAAGAGTGAAGACTCTAAAGGGAATAAAATGATGGTATTTGGTTCAAGAAAAAATTAGAGATCTTTACAATTTGCACTTGAATAGATTTTCTTTAATGGATTTCCTCAGTAGTTTACAAGAGCAGGTCTCATAATGGCAAGGGTGCTGTTTAAACAAGCAATAAAATTTATTAACTTTTAGAAGCATCAAATGTTCCTCTGGGGCCCAAGATGGTACAAAAACATTACTCAGAATGGAAATCACAACCTATAAAATACAGAGATTCAATGGTAGTTATTCCTGTTTGTCCACCTGTCTATTTATCTTTGTTCATCTACTTCAAGTTAATTAAATTGTTGTCAGTCTTGGTGCTAGCAACAGGAACAAGAAATGGGAATAGTAATCAAACTGAGGCAGAAGTGGGCTAGAAACAGTCACAAATTTATTGGCAAAAACTTGTTGTGTGGACATCAAGCTCTCTTTGCTCCCCATTATTTGATATATAGGTCCCTGAGGTGTGAGGAACCAGGATAGAATGTTATATCAACTGTGTATCCTTAAAAATACCTTAGCACAACAGGACATGATGAATTCCTATAATCTTGTTCTCTGTTGCAGGGAACTGTAACTGTTGTATGCCCCCAACCATGTGTGAGTTGGGCAGTCATATAAATCTATGTAACAAATAAATAAATTGTAGCCCCAAACCACTAGGTTGTCTAACTTGGCTATATCTTTTTAATCTCATGCCATCATATGCAAATAATTTCCTTTTTTGCCAATGGCATGGAGAAGAAACTGTAGATGCAGAAACATAAGAAGACTCTTCATATTTAGTAAGATCATTGATCCACCTACATTAATATTATCTCACCAACAAGCAGAAATTCTCCAGAGATTTTGACAAAGATGTTTTTGTTAGAGTTGCCCAGCCTAATTAAGTAGGTTCCTACAAATCAAAGCCATTTCTTCACACAGAGAAAGATGAGATAGAACTTGCAGAACTTCTTGACGTGTCTCATTTCAGTCTTTGATGGTACCTACTTATCTAAAGACAACTAATCTTCTAAACATTTGTTTACCTCACACTTTTAAAGAGATGCAACCTCCTCACTTCTCTTTTCATTTTTCCTCATTTCATTTATCATCCTGTCTGCCAAGTGAGGAGTTTCATTTCTTCACTTGCTTTTTTTTTTAGTAAGACAGGATGAAAAGCCACAAGCTCTGTAGGTTCTTGGTCACCTTCCTCATGACTGCACCGAGTAATCACAAGAAAGCAAAGCAACAAAATGGTCACAGAGCAATGCAAGAAACTGAAGTAATTGTTTTGTTTATCCTGTAATGAATCAGAGGTCCCACAGTTCAGGTCAACTCCATTTGAATACCATAAAATCATCTTCTGAATAAAACTTATAGAATTACACTCTCGGTTACAACCAGAAGATGTTTTAAAAATTCATTTTAGTAAGTATTACCCCATTTTTCTTTTATATTATATTTCTTTCCCTGAGCTTTCTAATTTTCCCTATCCTTTTTCTTTTCTTAATTCTATATTTCATTTTTTCATTAATTTTCTAGACCCCTGAGGAAGAAGAGAATAAAACCCTTCTACTTCAAGAACATAGGGAAAAATGATGAAATGATGCACTGCTGGACATAGTAAAAAGAAAAGCACAGGAAAAATAGGACGTTCAGGGTATTAAATAAAGTACTTTTTAACAGTTTCTGCTGAGTTTGAAACCAGCAAATCCTATATTTTATGCAGTTATAACAATTGTGGTATTTTAGTTTTTGTATCAAAAGCTCTTCACAAGGAGACAACACAAAAGAATATCATCTCATGAGTTTGAGCACCAAGTTTGACACTAGTTGTCTCAGAAGTCAAGATGACCTTGAATTACAATTAAATAGATAAGGGTATTTTGTTTCTTGGATTCATCTAGATGCTAAAAGATTGGTATGACATTAGTTCATTGCTAGGTAAAATGGTAAGCAATAGATTATGAAAATGAAGCAGTTTTGATTTATCACCTTTTAATCTGCTATATAAAATTCTGGAAAATTTTAAAACACAAAATACATATTTTACTTTGAAAGCATCTATCAATAATACTATACTAATGAATTCTCTCAACTGTTCTACTTTCAGTCAGCATAAGCAAGAGCTCATTCAAGTTGATCTTCCCACTTGAAAATAAAAATAAAATTACACAGTACATAGAATTAGCAGGGACATTTTCTCTGTTTGAGGACTAAGCTTGATATAGAATCTAAGCCATTTCAAGAGTTTGCATGAATCTATTTTAAGTGTAAATAGGAAGTGTAGGTGCTGGCTTGACTGGAAATGATGAGAAGAACTCTAACCTTTTGTTCCTGTCTGGTTCCAAAGCTTTTCTTTGCAAAAATAAAACAAGCTCAACTGGAGAATTATTCAAGATATCAAAAGGGGCAAATTTAAATACAGAACTCCAATGAATCAGTTTATTCATTTCAGTGTTTGAATTCCAGTTAGCCTTTTGAAAAAGGAAAATATAAGGTGACTTATGCAATTCAACAATTTGCAACCACCACAACAAATCTATCTATTCAGCATATTTATATAGTTGCACAAACATGTAAAGTAAACAGATACAATAAATAGATAAAACCCAACAAAGTGGGGGAACAAAAATCACCTAATCTCATATAGCTACCCTGCAGGATCTCCCTGGGATCCTCAAATCTGGTGAAAACCATTATGTTGTAAGGGCTTTCCAGAAGGCTACATTTAGGAATAACAGATCTGAACTGCCTAAATTCAGGTGACCACCAGATGAGAATAATAACACCAACCTATTCTCTCTCTCTCCCTCCCTCTCCCCACAAACATTTCTCCTTCCTTCTGGAGAAACACATGGATACTTTAAATCCTATATCTGCAGAAAGCAATAATGCTTGGAAGAGTTAGTGGGAGAAGAAAACCAGGCAGCCAAAGAGCACGGTGGCTGGACACCATTCAAAGCTGACACCAAGCAGAGCATAGGAAAACTCAAAGAACTGGTGTAGGATTGGAAGATGTGGAGAGACCCGGTCCATAAAATCACCAAGAGTCAGACTCGACTGAATGGAGAACATCACCATCATCATCATCATCATCATCATCATCACCACCACCACCACCACCACCACCACCACCACCACCACCACCATCATCATGCATCTACGTAGGCTACCAGTCTATATTCTAACACAACATGGAACCAATATGTACAATAGTAATTATCATTAATACACAATAGCAAAGAAAAAAACATAAAAGGGTTAAATTTAAAGAAAAGGAAGTGGGAACAACAGGAGGCTTGTATAAGGCGATAATCAGAGAACAATAGTTTTGAAGAAAACCTGTCAAGGTTTGAGGACCTAAAAAAGAAAAATCAAAGTGAAGGCAAATATACGTGTCCCAGGATAATATTGCAGGATCCAATCTGAGTTGGTCATTGGGACCAGAGGTTTAGTCTTCCAAGCTTTTGGACTCGTGCTGGAGCCCATCCACTTCTCTCTTTCCAGGATGTGTGCACTGGGATGTTCTATACATAATATTTATGTGACGCTTGGATGTATGTGACTTTTAGTTATTAATTGGGGTATTGATAGCCAGTTATTAAGTTATTGGTTGTTGTTTCCTTGTGCTGCCACATGCTCGGCTCCAAAGCACTTGGTAATCTGATCGTAAGTCAGCACTCCTGTTGACTGACAAGGGGCCCATTTCCCAGGCTTCAATCATTTCCCTGGCTATTTTTATCTCTGCTCGGCCAACAATTGTAGTAGCTACAAAATTGAATGCATGTAAGTATCTGATTTCTGAACCTGCCTTCTGAGATATGTGGCACAGTAGCCCTTTATTGATACCAGTCAGGGAAGGAAATGTACCATGAAGGGGCCAATTAATCTCCAACAAATATATGCACCTCTTGATGATTTTTTCCCACTGAAAGCAGTGAGAAGGTTTCCAATAAAATGCCAGGATTGGGGGAGGTGAAAAGTATTGCTTCTCCTTTGTCTCCATAACTTTCTTTCTTCTTTCCGCACATTGCTAGTAGTTCTATAAACACATTATTTTCCTTTATACATAGTTGCTGAATTGATAATAATGCTTTCGGGACATCAGAAATTCTTCCTTAAAATTGCTTTCATTTATTTCCAGCAACTTTTAAGAGTTTTAAAAACACAGAGTTCTAAAACATCCGGCTGCCTGATTTAATAGGTTATTTGTACCAATTTTGCTTTCCATGGCACGTAGAGTACATGCAACGTTTATAAAGACCCTGCTAATGAATGACCTAATAACAACTATTCAAGCACATATGGGCAGGCTCTAAGGAGGTAATTTTTTTTTCTTACACATTAATGCTGATCTCATTTTTTACATGATGGAAGTCCACAAAGTTAATGAATCTAAACCTGAAATGAAAGCATTATTCTGAATATATTTACTAATTTTTCAAAACAGACAGAAGGTCTTTGTGAATATAGTTCAAGCATACAGGCATAACATAAATCAATCCTAGACGTGTTTCGAAAAATAACTGTCTGCAGAAAAGAAATAAACGTTCATAAGAAATTAACGAAAGGAATTTAGAAATGAAATTAGGTTCCAAGAATATTTTTCATCAGTGATGCCCTTTATTTCAGATCTAGTTGGAGGAAGCGTATGGTGCATATTTATTAGTTTTGATTTGGCATGCAACATTTCTGCACCTTGGGAATATGGAAAACAGCATGGCAATTAGCTCTTCTGACCGCTATTTGAACTTTGATTAAGAAGCTGTTCATCTTTAGTTCCCCATTTGGCCCTCAACTGAAAAACAAATGAAAAGTATATCACTGTGCTACGAATCACCAGAAAATGATGAATACTCTTGAATGCCTTTTAACTCAGGGATGTCTGTAATTTCTTATTTTTTCTTCTGCATCTAAAGTTCTATAGATGTACAGAGCAGAAAGGAATTAATTGTCTGGAAAAGCTCTTGCAGATATGAAATGGTTCATTTTGTTCACAGCTGCACACAAAGGTAAGAGAGAGGAGTAAAAAAAACCCGATCTTTTAGGTAATAATCAGACTAAGGAATAATTAAATAAGATTACAAATCATTCTCATAGAGGTGGCATGTCCCTGAATATATGATGAGCATATGCACTAACTGGCAAATAATGACATATAAAGTTAGTTGACTTCAGTGCTAATTTAGAAGATCAAAGTGGTCCATATTTTGTAAGGCCCAGCAGCTGGTTTATACACTGCACTGTATTAGTTGTTTTGTGGGGTATGTAAATCTACTTCATTGCAGCCTTTAAACCACAATGTATGATTTAGCACTAGGGGTTAACTCAGCCACTACCACTTTTACAACAAAATAATGTTAAAGGAAACCATGGTTTTGCGTGATCCCAACTAGGATTTACATTTTTCACAAAATTGTATGTAAAAACTTCCCTGATGATTACACCATATTTTAACAGGCAGGATGAAAAGTGGAAAAGAGGGAGAGTAAGGATGCCAGAAGGTGAATATTTAATTCCAAGTACTATGTAAATACTGAGGTAATTAGAATACAAGTGACAAATATTCAAAAAATATTTGAATACTAATGGAAACAGGAAATTATACTTAGCCTCTGGTAAATAGGAAGCAACATTGCTCCTTATCCTTTCCCAAGTAAATATTTATTTCTTCAACCATATTTATAATTTTTTTCAGTCTAGCCAGTTCTGTAGATAATGTATAAATAAATAAAATGGTAACTTAAGATTGTCTCCCCTCCTTTCTAGAAAAGGTAAAAGCTGATGATGCCAAAGGTTTCTTGAAGCACTTCATGATAAACAATTTCAGGAAAAAATCAGAGATGTTGTTTTTTTCTTGTGGATATAGTTCTGCTCCTTTCTAAGCATTATTTCCCTTCTTTTTAAATGCAGCCTAAATATCCCATGTCTCATGTCTCATCTCTAAAATGGCCAAATGCAAAGTGCCTTAATAGGTTTTGGGCTCTGTTTTAAATTATTTTAATAATTAGACAGACTGGGAGTGACTTTGCCTTTAGAATTTCTCTTCCCATCATGACCTTTAACTTCCACCAAAGGCAAAAAAAGACAGACAGAGAGACAGAGAGAGGGGGGGGATTTAAAGACTTACACAAACATCTAAAGCACAGATACTGCAGAAATTTAATCAGTGTTTATTTCTTCCTTTCTCTTATGCATGCCTACTCCAGAAAAGTCCGCAGCTTGCTTTTTTCCATGCTAGGTTACAACAATTTTTTTATTTATTGTATCTCACAGAAGACAAATATAGTTTGGAGGAATTTGAAATTCAAAAGTAATAAGAACAGAAGCAGTGTACACCCTCTTCCGTGAGCAATTTCTCTACAGTAGTAAGTGATCCCAAAGCTTCCTCTGAACAGCAATATCATCACCACTGAGATTCCACTGCACACGTACTGGCATGTCTAGGAACTGTTGGTATCTCCTTTGAAACCCCTATGTCATCACACCAAAAGTAGCTTAAAATGTTTCTCCACCTCTGCCTTTATCCTCATCTGTATTTGTTTATAAAGGCACCTAATATTCATTGGCATCCAGGGAGCGTGTGACACAACATCATAACCCAAGGGTAAAAAGGCAGAACATGTGTTCTCATGAAGTATACCTTTCATTTTACTGGCTGTATTGATTCATCTGACATTTTTACATATTATAAATTATGTAAGTGAAAATTAAGGGGAAACATAATTTTAGGCATCACAAAATTAGATAAGCAGAGATTAATACCAAGCTTAGACCAACAATCAAGAAGAAACAATACCCCAATCAAGGAACTATCAACTCAGACAATCAATCAGAAAACAACAGCCTAATCAGGCCCCACTAAGAACATTCCCACCAACACTGACAGGGCAAGCTACAGTACTTGTATATAAACAGAGACCGAACTCCACTCCTTTCTAGCACTGATGATGTTATCTAGTTGAGTAATGAAATGTCTGCAGAAAAACAACCAAAATCAGAGACCACCAAAAACCCCACATAACAAAATTAGTACAATGCAAAGAAAGTCAAATTGCTGTCTATCAGTCCATGTAAAATAGAGACAGCGTAGGTGACAAGATCAGGTTGTGGTACATGTTATTGTATATCAAGTGAAGCCTTGTTAATGTGATTAAGCCATTTCCAATAGTGTCTTNCAATAGTGTCTTAACAATAAATCATGACACCGAGACTGAAGTACCAATATTATAATAGGCATTTTCCTCCCAGTATAGTCATACCTCTAGAATTGTGGATTTTAAAAGTATTTTTTAAAAATGCCTACATATATTATACTGTACTTGAGTCACAATAATTGGTCTGAAAATTCCTAATAGTTTTAGAAGTAGCCAAAGGCAATGCATACTTATAAACTCATAGGCAGTACAAAGCTTTCATTAGTAAATTAACTACTACCTGACAAACTAATTTAATATGTTGAGCAGCACAGAACTGATGTACAACTGTATAGTTTCTAGTGTTCAAGGCACTGGTTTTAATGCTTACACCTAGTTCAAATAGTCAACTGTTTAATGACAAAATAGAGGCTCTTTATACTCCTAAATCCTTGAGTTCTTTAATTTTAAATTTTGCCCTGGTGGCTGCTTTTCACAGAGGAATGACTAAATGATATACAGCTACATAGTAAAAATGATTGCCATGTTATTAGTCAAGAAATTTGATAAAAAATAAAATCCTATGGAGCATACAGATTTGTTGAGGGAGTTAGAGTAAGGAAGGTGCTGTATTAACTGTGCAATAAAGAATACTGTGCTTAAATGGGCCCCGAAATAGTGTCCAGGAACAGCTCCCAGGGTTAATAAATAAAAGGATCAACAGTATTATAATTCCATGACTATGATAAATTGGACACTTTTACATTCTGCGTACACCTTTGCTTACCACTGTGGATTCCCCCTCATGATAAATGTTTCTCAGCAGAAAGAAACTTCAATAATATGTCTGGGTACAAATATGTATAGAAGATATATGCTGATGGCCTTTATATGAATATAAATAAGACATTTTTAGGGATGCATTCCACATAGGTATGTTGCTCCTCCAACTGAATCTAACAAAACTTTGAGCACTGGGGTGGGGAAAATCCATTATTAAACAACTCAATAAAATATTATTATGTTGCCATTAGGGAATGCATGGCTTCCTCTCCTCCCCTTCCCCCACTTCCCAGGCCAAAGGCTACATGTGACCTTTGAATAATGTGTTAGTAGGCATATTTCAACTGCCACAAAGTAGCATAAGGGATTTGGAAAAGAGTTAACTTTGATGTCATTTTTTTTTCAAAGGTGCCTTTCTGTTTTTCAAGTTCCCCTTGAAAGCAAGTGCTGGGATTTTCATTTTATTTCATTTTGCATATAAACAGAGAAACTCATGTAATATGAACCAACAGTGTAGGGGCAGAGGGAGTACAAGCCATTTCCCTTTTGTATATACTCAGATAAAAATATCATTTCTGCCTTTCAGCCACTATATGAAGAAGGTTACTTGGTAACTGATTACTCTAAGGTCCTGTTTAAAGAAAAAAGGAGAAAAATCAGTGCTTGTGTTTACAAAATAAAAACATGTGTGTTTATTCAATATTGTGCTGATAAAATATAAACACATTTATAATATAATAATATTTGATTGCAGCCAGAGGCTTTGGAATAAATATTACCTTGATGTGAAAGATTCATGCTTCACATTTATGTAATTCCTTTTCTTCTATAATATTGTCATCATCTATGCATATCTTTTTCTGAATAAATAGTCTTATTTGTTCCAGTAGCATTGGAATCTATTAAAATTTGATTTGATATCATGCATTGGAAATGAAAAATTGGCTATGTATAAAAACGCTCATTAAGTACAAATATAATGCCATAATAATTTACTGAAAATTAAACAAGAGACAATGCATACATATTCCAAAACCCCAATTTCAATTAGGACAGAAAAGCTTCTGTGTTACGTCCCAATTTCTTTTCATGCTTTATTAGTATGTCTGTGTGTGTCTCTGTGTATATAATTATAATTATATGATACTATGCTTTAGTAGTATTCCTAGTATTTAGGAACAACCAAGACATGTAAAGTTAGCAGGCTGCAACACAGACTGTGCATTGCTTATCAATCTTTTTCTTGTCTTCTCCGTGATATCTGCATTCCTCTGGGATTTCCAGAGCAGCTTCTTGTTTTACTGAGATGGTAAGTTAAGTTGCACTGAATGTGCCAGATGTAAATCAATCTATTTTAATGCAGAAGTTCATATTAGTTGCAATGAGTTGTAGGCTGAAGATTATATCTGCTGATACTGAACCACTATTGCTGAAAGAAAGAAAAAGTGTTTTCAGCAGCACAGAACAATTTAATGTTCCTCTTCTGCTTTTCAATCTTTGAGATACTGGGGAAATCTAATAACTGATATTTTATTATTAATTTTTCAGCTATTGATCCAGAGAAGTAATTTTGTGTGCACTAGAAATTTTAGACATCAGTTCTCATCGGCCCCAACCTAACCAATGGCAAGTGATTGTGGGGACTACAGTCCCAAACCTCTGGAAGGTAGCAAGTTATTGGTCCCTGAAATGCATAATGTACCATATTTAGTAGCTGCCATCAGTATTTGCAGTAATTTAAAATAGACAATTATACCAAATGAAACAAAGGGGGAGAGGATCAAGACATCCATTCTATAACTTAAAGAAAAAAATGAATCATTAACTCGTGGGAGTAGGCACAAAATAAATTTATCAATTTATTCAACTGGTTTCTCTGAGATGGCTAAATTGACTATTTTGATCTGAAAAAAAAGACAACAGCAAAATTCCAGCTGACTGGAAGCCCCTTATTTATTTTTTGCCTGAAATATAAACAAACAAACAAATAAATAAATAAATAAATAAATAAATAAATAAAGGTTTATGGTTTTAATGATTAGACAGGATAGATTATTGACAGAACAGCAGTATGTTGTTACTGTAGATAAGTGATAAAATTATAATTCATTTATAACTACTATAAAGAAAATTGAAAGTGAGTTCTTTGTATCGTTTTTTTTCTTTCCTATTTTTTTTTACTTTTTGTCTTGCACCTTTAGCTCTTTCTTTGATTTCTTTTTTTCCCCTATTTTACATTAGTTTGTATTAATTTTGATCTTCCTTTAAAAACACCTTTAATAAAACCTATATTTAAATGATTAAATTCATAAACTAAAGAGAAAAGACAACTTAACAGAAATGTGCCATGAATACCTTTGAAGCAGAATCTTTTATTAATCTTATCAGCATAAGTACAAGATTTGTTATGAAACTTTGAAGTGGTTTATTTCTACTCTACAAACTTATATACATTCCTTGAACTAAGAAGGACTCTCTGTAGTTCTATCTAAGCAGGAGTTATGACACAACAGTTGATACTGTATTGCCACAGAAAGCAGAAAAAGAGGGACAAATATTAAAGATCCCAAAATGAGGGATGATTAAATAATTACTTATTAGATGTAAAAGTGATCAGCAAATCTGCTGCATGAAAAGTATGAAACTTCTTAAACAAAACATCAGAAATGATAGCATTGAAGAAAATATGGTATTTTCAATGTTAAAAAAATTGAAAACTGCTAAATACAAATATAAATAAATACCAAAGGTTTCACCTCTGGAATGTAAGAATTGCTTCACTGATATTTTTGTTGCTTACATTCTAAATCAAGATCTGCATTAGTAGACAGGGCTAGATTGAATGTATTGTGTTTTTAAAAGTTAAGCCTATGAATGTTTCTTACTATAAAGTAATTAATGTTAGAATTCCAGATGTATCTACCTAGAAGCAAAATCTTGTTGAGTTCAGTAGCTTCAAGAGCCCGGGAAATTAGGAGATCCAGGCAGTTCAAATGGTTATAAAGATGTATTGCAAGCTTAAGTTCTTTACAAGAATCTGAACTACTAACAGTTAAAGCAATTTGACAGTAAATAAGGAATTCATGGTGGGCTGGACTTAGATCTCTTATAGGTGCAAAGGGACTCATGACTGATGATGCAGTTGACCCCTCCCTTGGGCTGAGCCTGCTCATCTCCTACAGTAGCACTTACTCCCACTTTTGTATATGCAGCACTGACGTATAAAGATTATAATCATTGGAAAGTTTATGTAGAAAAAGCAAAGTTCCTCTTTTCCTTGAACAGAATTTTAAAATACCAAAGTTAGATTGCCAAATCTCTGCTGCAGTACATTCCCCAGAGGAATCCTCATAAGTTGGACAGATCACCTGAACTACAACTGTTCATTCATTTGTAAGCATCTCTCCAAAGCCAGCTGATCCAGACATTTCTAAAGAAATGAGAGCTGATAATTTTTGGTAAACATTTTGTACTATCCTAAAGGTGCTTTTTCACGAGGCAACTAGACTTTGTTTTTCTTTGAAAACGTTTCGCTTCTCATCCAAGAAGCTTCTTCAGCTTCTTCCTCGTGAAAAAGCACCTTTGGGATAACTATGACCTGGATGACTGAGAATCTCCGTAGACATTTTGTACTATTATGCAAAGTACAAATGAACACATAAACACATTTAATATTCTGTCTGACTGTAGTCTGTCTAACTCAGTATGTCAAGATTGGTTGGCAGAAACACATACAAGTCTGAGTTCATCCAAGACCTATCTGGGCAGGTCATGAAAAGCATGTGCTCTCTCCCCAAGCTGCAAACCAATTCCCCATTCCCAAACTCAGTGACAATAAATAATGTGCTTAAAATTATGTATCATGGCTGAAAGAAAAATAAATTAGATTTTTAAAAAACACAGCGTGACTACAAACGTTAGCTGAAATTTGATGTATTTATTCATCTGATACTAGCAATCTCAGTAATTAACAGTTATATTTGAAACTTAGGAAAAACGGTGTTTTGTAAATAAACAAACAATCCACTTATGCCGTAAAATGCCAGATGGCACACTACTTTTACTATAATTCAAATATGCAGAAATAGGACATTGATCATCCCAACTTGAAGTCTGGATTAATGCTAAAATGTTGAGACACAAGGGCAATAACACTATAGAGAATATATCTTTGTTTTCTCTGTCTAGGAATGAAATGCAGGTTTTGATCCTTGAATGAACAGCAGGCAGAGGTTCAAATTCTGAGATTAGAGCTTCACAATTAAGGAAAAGTAAAACCAACCAACCATATGCTGAAATATATATTTAACTGCATTCTAGAATGTGAGCTTATTTCCACACTGTTCCATTGGCTATTTGATAAAGTAAGACATTTTTTGTGAGCATTAGATTTTTCTTTTATATAATATTATACATGTTATTGTTCTTATGTCAGAGGTTTATATATGACTTCTCTTATTTGAGAAGTAATATCAGAAAGATCATTAGTGTGTTCAAAATTTATGCTGAATATTTGCACCAACTGAAACTGAATGACTCCCTTTCAACTCTTCTTAGAAAAATTACATGTTCATTTTTCATATTAAAGCACTGACCATTCCTTCTGCCTGACCCGTCTCTTAAAAAAAATATATGAATTTTCTTTATTCGTGATTTAATACTGTATCTTAAACATTAGAAGCATATATGATTTATTTGACCCAAGAGTATTCTGTAAAACAAGAGAAAATATTCTCAATCAAAATGTTTTTGTGTTTGGCCTTTGTAATGGAATAAAAGAATATATGACAAAAACAGTATTTAAGAGTATTTTTAATACAGAAATAATGGACCCAAACAAAATAAACTGTTTAACTTCCCTTTAATTCCATTGCTATCTTCTATTTCAGGATTTCCCAAAGTGGTCAATATCCTACTTTTGGGAACACAAAGGTTGATGTTTTGTGTTGTTATTGTTATTATTATAATACATAACACTATTAGTTAATAGTAACATTATGTTCATATAATAAATATTTGGGGGTCAATGAACTGTCTGAAACCTTATGAAGGGAGTGAGGAGATCAAGAGTTATTCTATGATCTCCATTTTGTAATAAGAATAGGAATATTTTTTTTCACCAGTTTTGAAACAGGCCTATGCAGAACCAAAATCTAAAACAGTAACAAAAATCTAATCGACCTATAATTTGCACTGGCTGCATTGGGCACAATTGAATTCCTTTTTACAGTACCCAGCAGTAAAAAACTAAAGCAATTCCACTCTTAACACATTTTGAGCAAATAATAAACTCTTATTTAACAGTAACCAAGGGTACTACAGCAAAATTATATATACTGCTACTAGACTTTAAAGCATATAAGAAAGAATAGTTGGTGATGGCATAGGAGCAGATTTATGGATTTAAACTGAGGGGAAAAGTGTGTGATTTTCGCTCTGGAGTAGGAAAGCCTCATTTCCCTGCTAGCAAAGCCAGGAAATTTGCCTTATCATATCATAGATGGTAACTTTATCCCGATTGGTCTTATTCATATGACATAGTTATTCAATTTTACATAGGAGGAAGATATGCAATGAAAAATAAACTTTTTTAATTTATGGATTTCTTTTAATATAATACAGAAAATTTTATCAAATACTTCAGAAAGATTTGATAACAAAACATTTTATACAACAAATACCATAGTTGGATATATTTAATATAGAGAAGAAAAATATAAGAAGCCAAATGTAATTCTTTTTTGTTTTGATAACAGGAGTAAGTTTTAGCCGAACAACTAAAATATGGAATTAATGGAATTAATCAAAGTAGTATTTTTATGACTAGATTGTCAGCTACAGCCTAAAAGTAAAAGAAATCCTCTTGCATAGAGTAATCTTGCAAAACAAGCCTTGTATTCTGAAAGAACACAATAAAACAAAACAAAAAAAACCCAAATTGTTTTGTTCAATCGTTTTGTGCTATTTAAAACTGCAGGTTCCTGTCACTTTTGTAGTGTTAGACAGGAGACCAATTTGCCATCTTAAGCGGTTGTGATGATGAAAGAAAAAAAAACTGTGAGGCTGCACAGTGGGTAGCCATAGCAGGCTCTGGAAATCTACCCCACCATTTATTACACAGAAAAAAGGATTTCCCTGACATGAAGTCACAGTTAAAGCTGGCATGGTCTACCTGCAGGGCTAT
This sequence comes from Protobothrops mucrosquamatus, assembly GCF_001527695.2. Lineage (NCBI taxonomy): Eukaryota > Metazoa > Chordata > Lepidosauria > Squamata > Viperidae > Protobothrops > Protobothrops mucrosquamatus. Next base: position 1,190,127 of record NW_015386716.1, read on the forward strand.
CATCTGGGAAAGCACAAGGCAAGGAATTTGATAATAGAAGGAAGACAAGTTTATAACCTTGAATGTCTAACTGACAAATCCATATTGCCTGTTTCACGATCCCTTGAGACTCTAGACCAGGGCTTTTCAACCTTTTCACCGATTGTACCATTTTTAGGATATGGCAATATTCGCGAACCACCTAGCAAGGTGTCAAAAACTTGATGACCCCCCAAAAAAACAACTCCTGTTCAAAGTTGCAATTGCACTGAAATGACTTATGACCATTTTTCACACTTATGACCATTGCAGCATGCCCAGGGTCATGTGATTTATATTTGGATGCTTGGCAACTGATTCGTATTTATGATGGTCACAGTGTCCCAGGGTCATGTGACCCCCTTTTGCAACCTTTTGACAAGCAAAGTCAATGGCAGGGCTGCTGGTGGCCAAGTGCTAAGGCGGGACTTCCCTCCCTCCCTCTTTCTCATGCTCACTTCCTTCTGAAGGAAGAATTTGAACCCCCCATATTTTCTTTCTTCCATATATTCAATAATCAAGGAAAAGCCTCCAGAGACAGAAAAGACAAACTGCTAAGTGAACTAGCTTAAAAAGACACATTCCCCTTTAAGAATTAGCTACTGGCTAGAAAGAAAAGTTAAGGAGCACAGCGGACACTTAAGAAAGAAAAAAATGTAAATAAGTCCTGGCTGCCGGCTAAGGCAGCCTACCCAAATGGCTCCATTCATAAATAAAGGAATGCTACAGGCAAAATCCATTCAGGAGAAAAATACTTCAAAATCCCTTGTAGCAAAACTTACAGCTAACAATAGCAGAGCAATAGAAGCTAACACGAGACATCAGCCATCAGCCAAATAGAAATTGCCAAACACTCCTTAAGAACACAAAGCCCACTTTGCACAAATCCCAGAACTTCAAAGTCACAAAAGCACATAAGAATCCTTCCACTCTCCATCTCCCTCCCTCGTGCCTCACCTCCAGCCATTGCTGCCTTTTTTCATTCCTCTTGGAGGGCGACTCCTCCCCCACTGCATTTCTTGCCTGTTTGTTGCTGCCAGCACAGGTGGCTGCCACAGCAATTGTAGATCGGCTCATGGCCGGCCTGCTTGATCTCCTCTCCTGTCCCCCCACCCTCCTTCCTCCTTTTTCTTCTTTTCCTTGGGTGCAGCTAGAGCTGACTTCGCCTCCACCCAAGCCTGCTGTTTTCTCTCTCTCTCCCTCTCCCACCTAAACTGCCTCCTTTTATAGCCTCTCCTGTCTCCGCTCCCTCCTCTTCCTTTCTCATGGGGGAGAGTGAGCCAGGAGTGAGCCTGGGGCCTTTGCCTTGCCCCAGCCACTCTGCAGCTCCAGAGGACTCTCTCACAGTAAGTCCTTACCTGCGCTGGCTCTTTCCCTCCTCCAGTACACTTGGCTAGGCAGGGCTGCATACCACCTGCCATTTGTTAATGTACCACAAGTGGTACGTGTACCACCAGTTGAAAAGCCCTGCTCTAGACCTTGCCATGTGCAGCTCTAAGTTATGTGAATAACAGATGAGACCATTCGCAGGTCAGGGATGACGTGTAGATCCGTCCCTTGCTTTTATTTTCAGATAGTCCTCAACTTACAACCGTTTATTTGGCGACTGTTTGAAGCGAAATGCTGATGAAAAAAGGGACTTACAACCAGCCTTTACATTTAACAACTGTTGCAGTGTTCCAGCAGTCATGTGATCAAAATTCAAGCCCTTGACAATCATCAAGGGTTTATGTTAGTGGCAGGTTCCTGGGATCCTGTGAGCATGATGTGTGATCTTCCGGAGTGGCTCCCAATAAGAAAGTCAGTGGGGAAGCTGGATTTGTTTAAGAACTGCATGCTTCACTTAATGACTACAATGATTCACTTAATAACCATGTAAAATCAGGCACAACTCCCTTAGCGATCTCTTAGCAATGGAAGTTCCAGTTGTGGTTATAAATTGAAAACTATCTGTTCTGTAATGCATGTGATGGTGGTTTGATTTAGATCAGAATTGTTGCCTGAATGCAGTAGACTTCTGCATTTAACCCTTTTTTTACAGAAATTTTCCTTACAAAATGAGAGGGAGGGAGGGAGGGAGGGAGGGGAGAAGGAAGGAAGTTCAATACTTTATTGGAAATATCTTCTCTTTTATTGTAATGCTGGTCTTAAGTGGGTGAGGAAACATCAGGACTACTGCTTTGTTGCACACTGCAAAAATTTCAGATAACACACTAAGCCATGTGTTATTAAATAGCTCACAATGTGGGCTTCAGTGCTAACAACACTGTGATTTAGCATCATGTGTAAATTCAGTTAGTTGTTCTGATATGGATTAGAATAAATAGAATGTGTTTCCTCCTTATTGCCCCAGCAGCAAGCTGTTTTATTTGGCTTTTGCTCATTATTATCACTGCCTGTTTACATTTCAGAGCAAACTGATTGGTAAGCAGGTGAATGAATATCAGTAGCAAGTTAATTTTCTTCTTTTCTCTGCACCTGCTCAGTTCCTTGACTTAGTGACTCCTAACATCATATCTAAAGAACAATACTATAGGAAACAAAGCAGTTACAAATGCTTGACGAGCTGGCATTCCTAGTCTAGCTGGAAGAATTTCCTCAAATGTCAGGGGTGATATCTCCTAAAAGGAGCAAGCCTCTGACAAGGAAAACACTTGTGATGGCACAAAAAACTGAAACAAAGAAATGAGCTTAGCTGTGTAAAGCTATGAGACAGAGGTCCCCAACCTTTTGAGCACCAGCGACCAATTCCATGGAAAGAGGTTTTTCTGCGGACCGGAAGGGGCGTGATTCCATGTGCTGCCTGCATCCCGCAGATGGGGCTTTGCTGGTTTGTGTGGTCTGGTTTCTGGCATGCCGCAGGTCTGGTGCAAATCCATGGACAAGATGGTGGGGATCTCTGCTCTAAGACTCTCTTGGTCCAGAATAGATTTCCAAAGATGTTTAGACAAAATATTTTGAGCATAGATGCCACGGTGCTTACTTTGAGACTGTGAGGTGGTGTTTCCTCCTCCCCCCTTCGGAAGGTTTTGTTTAGCTTGTCACAAGAACCTGCTCTTTCCACTTGGCCTTTTTCATGCCCTGGCTTTTATAGGGAATGTACCAGAGCACAATAGGCATCAACGAAAGCTCCAGACCTCCTGGGACTGAACTGCGCTTTGAGTAGTTTTGTGCACTTCAGTTCTGTGCTCTTTCAGGTGAGCATTTATCCAGGCAGCAAATAGCCTTCCGGTTCATTTTCACACACACAAAAATAAACACAGACCATTTTATGCTGCCACATCAGATGGTTTACTTCCTTTAAAAACTTATGTGTCACCGTGTCTGGCTGAAAAATAGGCAAGGCCAGGACCTCTGAAATCATTGACAACAGGGCTGGACAGAGGTGGGGAACCTCTGAGGCTATTGAAATGTTATTGAACTATGTTGGACTATGGCACTCAGATACCTGGGAAGCGTAGTCCAGCCCCCTTGGGAAGAATCATTATTTCACATCTGTACTAGGATATCATTGTAAGGCCTTTGATCCTAATGTTAACAATTAGGGACTCAAGGGCACAATATTCGGCCCAGAAAATTATCTGTGTTTTTCCCACAAGAGACTTTCTGTTTATCCCAAATGAAATCAGTCCTACATTTAAGATGATCCATTCATAAAAGTAGATGTGGGAAAGGAGGGGGTGTAGGATAACCAACTTCAAAATGAACATAAGATGTTCATTCCCATTTGGAATTCCCATTTGGAATTTAAGTTATTTCAAGTGGAGGTAAGTAATTTTCCTTTTAATAAATTAAGATTCATTCATTCATTCTTCCTTCTAACTTGCCATTCTTTCTTTGGTTGGCTTTTCAACTATCTGTTTCTTCTTTGACCCCCAGCTAGATAGAAAGATCATAACCATAAAATAAAACACAGACCCAACTCCTGCAGGTGAACAAGAAAGAGCAAAGGATTCCATAAAAGCACTGAAAGAATAAAACAGAAAAGGAGAATTTTGGTCTCAGCACATAAGGAACTTTTTTTTTAGAAGCTTGTCACTTGCTAGCTTTTTGCTAAGAGGAAAAGGGAGGCAGCAGTAAAATCAGGCCAAGGGAAAAAAATGCCTCCTACCACTATTGATGGAAAGATATTGGGGTACAGAGAGATGGATAGAAGGTCATTTGTGGCTCCTCCTCCTATTCCCCCCAATGTAAATTCACACCAAAAGAGAAAAGGCTGATTATTTAGCCCAAACTGGGGACTTCCTTCCTTCCTCCTGCTCACCTCTCCTAACGTCCGGGACTGAAGTTGCAGTTCATTGGCAAAATTGGACAGTTTTGCCAATGGGGCACCCCAAGCTGTCTTACAAATCACCATGTGCTCCTCACCAAGAAATATTTCTCATTACTTTTCTTCCATTTTTCCCCTGTAGCCCAGACTGAGGAGGTTGCTTCCAGCAGTGATAGCTATGACAACAGCAGCTGTAGTAGGAACTAGGGCAGCAGCTGACTGACTATAATGGCCAAAACATGAAGGTACTTATGGCAGAGCAGGTTCCCAAAAAAAATAAATTTAAGGTCAGGGTTACGGGCTAGAATTGGAAGCCAAAAATATATCCTGGAAGAAGGTATATTTTAATGCTGTTGAATGAAAGCTGCATCAACAAGTGGCATTGACAATTTTTTTTAAAAAAAACCAGAAGTAAAACTGAATATGAGGAAGACTTTGTTTTATTTTGTTTCCAAATATAGATCTCAGATTAATATGTCAGAGCAAATTTTCTGAAGACAGAACACAAGGCACTTTGGCTTCAGTCCTTCATATCTCCCCATCCACCAAGGAAGGAAGAGAGTTCTAAGCTTTCTGAGAGGATCCACATTTAAATTAATATATTAAAAATTAGCAACCAATGAAATAAATGCCCCGAGAGAAACACTTAATGTAGTATCAAAAAATGACTGAAAGCTGAGTCTTATTTATTATTTCATTGACAAAGACACCCAACCCCTGATAACTTTGTGTACAAACAAATTAAAAAAGCAAATACAAAATTGCAGGAACCAGTTGTATCCAACTCATTAATACAAATTAATTCAAGTAAACAGACCTGGGGGGAAAAAAGGACTTTTCTGCAACTGAACTGAGAAACAAACTTGTCATTGAATCAATCACTGATTCAAACCTTTAATCATGCCTCTATATTTTGTAATTGTTTTTAACCTCTTCCCCTGAAGAAGAAAATTAACAAAGAAGAGAAGATTCCAAAGAGAAAAAAGACCCTTCAATTATAACTTGTTTTATATTAGATCTTCCAAGCCAGGATAAGTATAGGAGAATGATAACAACCATGAAGGCCTGAGCAGCAGGGAGAAGTCAGTTGGACAGCTTGATAAATCAACTATGTGATCAGTTCTGAAAATTGCTGAGCTGTAAATGTGCTTTGAGTCACCATTACTACTAACTAGATGGCCTTCAAAGTTTCTCTTTTTTGGAGAAGACATTCTTTATTTTAGAGAGAATATAGTCCATGAAAGGGAAGGAAACCTTAGATGCATGTCTACCTTTGCCCAAGATAAACAAATACAAATTACTTTGTATTCTGCATTATTCTCTAGAATACTTTATCTGCAATCTATGATAAACTCTCAGACGGATATCTAAAGATGAAAGAAGACTTAATACTGTGGTATATCAAGGAATGTTTAAGATTAATTGGATAAATAAAAGACAGGAGTGACTTCCCAATTAATTAATCTAAAGTTATATAAGCAGTAAATTAACAGTTTAATTACATTCCTGAAAAGATATATAATCTCTTGTGGAATGTTTGGATATTTAACAGGGATTTAGAAGGATAGCTGTTGCAAACTAATTAAATAAATTGCTAAGAACACTACTGGGTATATAATTAATGAATTAATATGTATTAATGTATTTGACAGCAGAAATTAACAATAACCCTAATAATACTTCATTCAAATTAAAAGACTAAATAATTCCTCTAAGTACTGAACTTTAAAAAAAAAATGCAAACTTTGTATACTAATAAATATGCAGCTTGCACTGATAACTAAAAAAACACCCAGTTCAGATAATTGCTTCCTATAAAAGTCATGTCTATAATCTGCACATCAATTAAAACACAGTAGTATTGCATTAATAATTAGCTTATCATAACAGTTGCTGATCAGTTTGGGAGGGTTAGAATAAGGCATTCCCTCCTGTGCCATCATAAAAGGTGATTAATAATGATGTAGATACTAGCTACAAAGGAACTATCTAATATGTCTGAAAAGAGCTGTTCACTGAAAAGAAGTCATCTTGGGTTTGATGGAGCATGCTTTAAACCAGCTTCTTTAGAGGTACTGCTTTTTCTGCTTTGTCAGCCAACTAGTAATCAGCTCAATATATGGAAAAATGCAGTTCTTCTGAAGAAGCTGGTTCAAAGCATGCCCCAGACATATTATATACAAGTAATCTCTGCACATGAGAAATCCAGTGTCTGTGTTGCCTCCGTGGATAAAGGATATTCTTCACAATTGACATCATGGAAGGTTCTGATCCTGTCTTAGGCCCAAAGCTGGGTGACCTTGGGCCAGTCACTTTCTCTCAGTCCTAAGAAAGAGACAAGGGCAGACCATTTCTGAAAAACCTTGCCAAGAAAACTGCAGGGACCTATCCAGGCAGTCTCTGAGAATTGGTCACAACTGAACAGAAACAAACAAACAAACAAACAAACAAACAAAAATATGGTCATTTTACTCCGCAAACAAGTGTCTGTGTGCCTAGGATTAGCAATCCACAAATTGGCATTCACAAGAATAGATTTGTGCATCTGTGATCAGCATTATTATTTTTCCCAGACCTTTAGGCTGCTGGTAAATGAGACTATAAGAATTGGTTCACCTTCACCTGCTACTTCTCATATGCTGTGTGGGTGATCATGTATATTTAGGAATATATACATCCATCATCACCATAGTGATAGGAACTCTGTGGTGCTTAAAAAGAAATGTTGATGCTTGCACTGTGTTGCCATGGAGATCATAAATCCCTAAAAACTGCTATTTGCATTACTTCTACCTAAGGCTAACCCAGAAGCTGGTTGAAACCCCTGGAGACAATCCGAAGTGTTAGCCATCAAGTGGTTTCAAATGAAAAGTGTGGAAGATAGAATTACTAAGGCCATTCTCCCTGCCACTTTACTCTGGATTTACTCATTTTACTCTGCATTAAATACATTCTGCTACAAGGGAAACAATGTGATCATTAAAAGCAAATTCAACACAGTGTAATTATAAAGCATACTGTGGTACTGTTAAAATCATAGCTTTTAAACATCAACTACTGCTATTCCCTGCCCTTAGGTCTTAGAGCAGGCTAGTGAATTGAAGACTATAATTATTTAGGCAGAAGGGAAACTAAAAAAATGAGTTGGCTGATTCTTCTGCCTCACAGTTTTACGTAATGTTGGAAAAGAGTAGAACATTTCTTTCATGAGTTAGTTCCTTAGAGTTGGAGCTAAGTGTAAATGGTGCATTATTTTAGAAAACAAGAAGGAGGCCTATGCTGACCTTATTTATTTATTCCATTCACTCATTCAATTTATCAGCATAGTTAAACAGCAGCAACATATAGTTTTTTAATCTCAGAAATTGCAGCTTTGAATCTATAAACAAGGTTAAGGAGCAAGTTAATTACTTTATTACTGTAGTCAATGGTCAGATCTGGGGAATGTTAACATCTTTACTCTTGGGTTATTCTGGAGTATTTGTTTTTAAACAAGACAGAAGAACTAAGTCCTACTTATAGGCAAAAACACTGTTCCTTTTTTATTGTAAGTGAAAAAATAAACACCCTTGGATAAAACTTATTTTTTCCAGAAAAGATTGAAGAGCTACCAGATAATAGCAGTCTTTTCAATGGTGCACTTGTTGAGCATACTTAAGACACTTTCAAGTAACTAGTTTATTTTCTATCCGAACTTATCAAAATTAAAGCTATTGGTGATCATTCAAGGCTATTTCCTTATTTTGAGATTGATTCAGACATTAGGATAATGTGAGCATGGATATATTTACATGGTTTTCCAAGCATATAGAACAGTGGTGGCGAACCTATGGCACGCGTGCCAGAGGCGGCACTCAGAGCCCTCTCTGTTGGCACACGCGCCACCGCCACCAGCAGCAGGTGCATCAGGCCACCACTGCTGCCCGGAGCAGGAGCCCCACCCAGCACAAAGGAGGTGAAGCGGCTGCCTAGAAAGCTCAAGTAGAGGTGGTAGAGCAGAGGTCACCAACCATTGTTGATTGGTGGACTGGAAGAAAAGGGAGAGGGAAGCACAGGGCCGTGAGCACGCACGTGCTGCAAATGGGACAGGGCTAGTGCCTGCATGATACTCACTAGCCTTGCCTCGTTCTTGCATGGTGCAGTGCCTTGTATCTGCACCCATGGCACGGCCGTTTTTGTGCCTTGCAGCACGGTAGCCCATTTTTGTGCCCCTGTGTGCCAGAGGCGGCACTCAGAAACGCCTCCCTGCCCCCCCATGAGGGCACCACAATGCTGATGCGGCCCTGGCACTTTGTGATAAATAAGTGGGTTTTGGGTTGCGGTTTGGGCACTCGGTCTCTAAAAGGTTCGCCATCACTGATATAGAATCTACAAAGAGCTGAGGACCATGAGCACTTGACATTGTGGGAAGTCACCCTACCCAGAGAAGGAAATATTTTGGGGATATTTAAAAGGCAGAATATTATATTTCTCTAAAAGGATCTTAAAGGCAGAAAAGCAGGCCCAGTTTTTCTTAATAGCCCCAATAGTTTTTCTTAATAGCCCCAAACAGAAATTGAGCAGGCCAGCTCTGTAGAAATGCAGATCTGATAATCCCATTCAGAAAGACTGAGGCCCCATTCATGAGCAAATATTACCTGCAGAAGCCCATTCAAGACAGGATCTGTTGAAATCCCTTGCAGCAAAACTGATAGCTAACAATAATGGAGTGATAGAATTAGAACCAGCAACCCCTCACCCAAAAAATCTAACACAGGACATAGCCATCAGCCACACCCCCAGAGAAGCAGGACATGACCTTTAGGACATAACAGGATTAACCCACCACTATCAGAATGCTCAAAAGCTCAGGTCAAAGTTCATGCCACAGGAACAGGAACAACTCCAAACACAAAAGCCCAAGAAGATATAAAAAAACCACCACTCCCAGCACCATGTGGTCAGTTGCCCCAAAGCCATTTCTGTCTGGTTCTGCAACTCAATAAACTAAAACCTTCTTTCTAAAGCAGTCTCCATTTTGTTTATTCCCAGCTTGGACTGGACCCTGAAGTTTTTTCATTCAACATCTTCTGCTATAGAGAAATGATCACCCTATGCTCACTTGGTGGCCAGTATGGATATTTTGTCCTATTCCCAAAACAGAAGAGAATTAATTGCTACTGTTTCCTTGATGTGCTTCCTTGATCAATGCAAATCTCTGTTGACTTCCCAAATCCTGATGCTAATATAAACACTATTCTGCATTTGGTCTCCTTTTTCAAATTATGCCAACCAATCTCTACAATAATTCCCCCGTAATATGGGAAGCAAATGTGTTAAGAATCTCAGCTAGGAAGAGCAGACACCAACCGATCAAAGACAAGGCAGAGAAACTTTCTTGTTCTTGAGGTAGCATTCATTGTTTTGAAACAGCATTTCATCCTCCATGGATATACTACTAAAGTAGAGATGCATCAAAATTGTTCTTAATTGCAAGCTGCTGGTTACAATACTGTGTGATCAAATGAGGGTAGGGAGGGCTCAGCTCAAATAATTACTAGGTCTGTACCTTCATCTAGAAGACTTGATCGTCTGTCATCAAGCCTCAGCTTGCTTATCTAAAACCATTAGGCACTTAACTGCACTATATTGCTCTTTCTCTCAAATACTGCCTTTAGAATTTGGCTAGAAAAGTAGACTCCTGATTACCCACCCATTACAAATATAGCAAATTAAGTGTTAATCACACACCCTCCGTATATGCAATATATACTTTATATCCTGAAATTGTCACTGAAATGGATGCTTTAGCAGCTTTTTCAAATGAGGCACAAGAACATCTGTACCATTTGTATGACCCACAGTCAGTTACACTGCAAATGGTGCATAATATATTTAGCACTCCCTATAGCAACAACCTAGTAATTACTATTAAATAGGGGGGAAAAGGTATCTTCATTGAAATCATTTCAAGAATTCACAGTTAACCATTTATATTGCAATAAAGCCTCAATGGCAATTTGCTCCTGAATGGAAGAGTCTTGTAAGGAAGAAGACAGCTTTACAATTATTCAGTCTAAAACTAAGAAAAAGCAACAGAGAGTAAAACCCCACATATCCTATGCAATATCAGGAAAGAATCAGGCTCCAAGAACCAAGAGAAACATGTTGAGATCCTCTAAACAGTTTCCTTTATTGATCCTCACCTATAGACAGAAATCTTGCCAAACTAAAGCAGACTATTTGCACCATTAAATGTATACTCTGGGAACGATTCAGGAGGAGCCATCTTCACCTTCATTCTCCACACAAAATCTAAACCGCAATATATCTTGCTCCTCTGCAATGCACTCCCTCCCTCCTGGGAACCCAGACAACATTTCATCACAGAAATTAGTTTCCCACCACTCTTATTCATACGTAAAAAAGTATATCATGCTTACCGGTTATAGAAGAAATGTTTGACTCCAACATTATCAGTGCTTTAGTATTTCCTTAGGGTTAGGGCTAAGGATATCTTGTTTGAGAAACAAATATAAAAGAGACAGTATATAGAAGGAAAACAATAGTTCCTAGAAGATTGCTATTGGTTGAACTACCTTCCTCTTTACAGACTCATTTACACATCTTCCAGTTCTCATCCACCGCCAAGACAAATGGATTGGCTTACTCACCAATTCCAAATGGGCAAATGTGCACTGAAAATAGAACTTAAACACTAGGGGTTTTTTTTCCACCAGGGTTTGGATTATGCTTTTATACTTAACTACACAGATTCTACTAAGAACATGCATACATTTCTTCCCATCATGCTATTCCACCGTTTTAGAGAGGCTGCCCAAAAATAAAATGTTAGGAGATTAAAGAAGTTAAACATGAAATACAAAAAGGAAACATAACTAAACTGAAGCTGCATCAAATTGGACCATCAATTCTATTGCTAGGCAATATAGGCATAAAAGGACCATGCCCAATATATATGTCAGTTTGTCAGCTTCAGCTGCGTTCCTTAAGCAAATCACCATGGTCATTAAGCACAACAGCAATTTCCTGCTGGTTTTCCCATTGATTTTGGGGAAATAGTTTACTAGGAAAGAAAGGTATAATAAAAAATATACCAAAGCATTGTTTTTGCTTTAATCAGGTCCTAATACTATATGTTCTTTTTATATTTTAAATTTCCCATTTCTCTTTTGCAGAATGCCATTAACTTCAACCAACCAAAACTGTCTCAGTGTTCCCTTCCTCTTCACCTGTTCCTTTTTCCTTCGTATATTTGCTTTCCTGTTCAATCCTCATTTATCTCTCTATATGACAAAACTATTTCAACAATTCCTTTGCATTGTACCCTCATACTTAATCCATATTCATTCAGCACCCACTCATTCTTTATCCTCTCTTTAACACACATACTTCTGAAATAACTCATTCCTTCGGCATTTGACTTACATTTGTTTCTCTTGACATACAAAATCCTCATTTCCATATAAAAAGTGAGAAGTGCACACTTACTCAGACATTTTTATTATTTTAAAAACATTCATTTTTCACAAAACACTACATATTACTTTGCTGCATTTCCACCATGTAGAATTCACTGTCCATACAATTAAATTAGTCACATAACCAAGGCATAAGCAAACTGTATTTTATTTAGTACTTCTCCAGTTACACTATCTATACCTGTAAGTTTACAATGTTCAGTATTCTCATATATATGTATGGCTTCTTTTTTGTCAATTTTCTTTTGGACACACATACACAAATAGTATTTGTTCCAATTCCATTCAACAACACATCACTGTCATTTCCATATAAATCTCCAAAATACTCCCTCCATTATTCCCTGCCATCAGTTTCATTCCAAATCCTTTAATTGCTTGTATTTTTAATCTCATTCACTCTGCTGGAAGTTTCTGTTTATCTTTCTTCACTTACTTTCAAAACAATTGGGAAATTTATTTCCATCAAAATGGAATATGGTCACATTTTTCTATTTCAGTTGGTTCCAAGAAGTTTCTACATTTACTTTTCTTATATCCACTTTGTATTTATGGGTAGTCTTTGCTTACTCATTCAATGACCATTCAAAGTTATGAGAGCACTGAAAAATGAGACTTATGAACAATCCTTGAAGTTTTAGCCATTGTGGTGCCCCTATGATTATAATTGTATCGATTGACAACTGGTACATTTACAACCGCCTCAGTGTCCCGTGTTTATGTGATCACCGTCTATAGCTTCTCAGCTGGCTTCCAACAAGCAAAATCAATGGGAAAGCCAGCAGGAAATGGCAAGTTTTAGTTGCATGATGTTGTGCTTAATGACCATGGTGATTTGCTTAATGACCACAGCTGAAACTGACAAACTGACATATATATCGGGCATGGTCATTTTATGGCTATATTAGCAACAGAATTGCTGGTCCAATTAACAGTTGGTAAATGAGGACTACCTGTTGATGATTAATCTACATTTTAATCTACTTTTTCATGCAGTATACTGTAGATTCTTTTTTTATAGTTCTACTTCACTTTAATTTCTCTTCTACACCCAGTTTTTGAGATTACCCTGCTTCACATTCAGAACTGTCATTAGACTTGTATCCTTTATAAATTCTCATATAATATTTCATAATAAACAAGTAAATTGGGTTTGTATTCAATTCTTTACTTTGTGCACATATACATTTCTAAGACGATACCAAAGAATTGCCCTCCTTGTACTTCATAAAAACCAGGGTTACCTTGAGCATGTTCACATTATTCTATGTAAGAGGTGATTTTAAAACTAGAGACAATGTAGCAAGCCAATATACTATTGCTTGTATCTCAAGGGGCAGGAGGTGTATGCAAGGTATACCTACTAAAAGCCCTTTATTTATTTGCAATACGGGGGGTAAAATAAGGATTTATTTTTTATTTCAGACATATTAAAATATTTGGGGATTTTAATCAACCATTGTTTTTTGACGATTTTTGTTTTATAGGTTTTTCTTTTCCTGTTATTCAAATTTATTCTTTATTCTTTGAGTGTTCTGTAATTAAGCTAATTTTCTGCATTTACACAATTTTCTGAATCCCAGATTAATCACACTATCTAAATTTACACACTATACTGAGCCATAAACTAAGCACTCACTTTTCAAGATAGTCTCTTGCACTGACCAAATCTTAGTTTTAATATTTAGATTAATTCGTGGAGATAGAGGAGACCTAACTTCAAACACATATTCAGCTATGGAAGCTCAAGGTGACTTGTTGTCAGTCACTAGCTCTTAGCTCAAACTATCTCTCAGGTTTTAGTTGTGGGATAAAATTAGAAGAAGGGCCCTGCATGCTTTTTTTAAAATCCTAGAGTTTAAAAATAGAAGTAATGCATAATATCTGTTTCAAGGAATGCCTTTTATCAGGATTAATTGGTATGATCTTTCTTGGATAAAAACAATCTGCTTCTTAAAGTGCTGTGCTGGTGTAAACTGGGCCTTGGGGCAGATTGAAAATGCATGGTTGCTAGAGTATATTATTAATTTGTTAGTTACATATTCCAACTTTTCTCTAGGAGCTCATGGCAGTGTCTAGAGCCCTCCTTTCTCCAGTTTTTCCTCACAACCATTATCTAGTGCAGTGTTTCTCAACCTTGACAATTTTAAGGCATGTGGACTTCAACTCCCAGAATTCCACAGCCAGCAATGCTGGCTGTGGAATTCTGGGAGTTGAAGTCCACATGCCTTAAAATTGTCAAGGTTGAGAAACACTGATCTAGTGGGATGAGTTGAGCAAGATTTCTCAGAGGCACCCAGTGAGCTTCCATAGCTGAGGGTAGACTTTAATCTGAATCTCCCTATTTCTAGTCCAAGCAACTGAACTATTTCATGAGTATATTGTATAATCGTCACTGGTTATTGTTACATTCTGGAGCCCAATTCAAAGTGTTGATGTTGTTGTATAGCATCAACACTTTTCATGGCTTAGAAGCAAATATATGAAATAACATTTCTGTCCTCACCTGAGACACATAATGTGAAGCCTTAATTCTCTGGAGAAGATGCTAATTCTGGGAAAGAGAAGAGGATGAAAAGAAGCAAGCTACATGGATTCAGTTATAGTGGTGATTCAGTTGCACTCAGTACTGTTGGATGACCTGAAAGACCAGGCTAGGGACAGATCATCACACACAAAAAAAACCTGTTCTCAAAGAATTGACAACTATTTGATGGCACATAGTTGTCAATTCTTTCAATTTTTCTTCTGGGAAAATTGCCACTCATGGGTCTTGCTTCCTGAGAATACTGGGTTGTTGCTGCAATAAGACTTTCTTCACTCTAACAAACTTTCTTCCAAAATAGTTCCCTGTGCCAGAAGCTTCTTATTCTTTCAGGTTTTGATGCTTTGTTGATATGGTGCTCTTTTCAATAGTATTTCTATCTGCATTATTTTCATTTTTATGCCTTTTAAGACTGCTGTTTTTAATTATTGCTTTTATGATTATTATGTTAAAAGTGATGTATGAATTTCGTTTGTGCTGTTATTATAGACCAGCTAGACTGCTTTTAGACATAAAATGATAAATACATTTTTTTAGAAATACATAAATATCTTCAGAAAGCTTTTAAGTAATAAAGATAAATGTGCTGCATTTTCACAGCAACAGTGGAAAAAATATTGGAAAGGAATTGTCAAAACAAAGTTCAGGATTTAAATGATTAAATGTTTGTTTGGATCCTGGCATGTATTAATTAACAAGCACACCCATCCCTTCACAGGCCAGATGAATTAATAGATATCGGAGAACTGAATATACACACTTGACAATAATTTCAAGAAATATAGTGAACAATTTTAAAATGTATTCCATTAGGATAGGGTGCTCTGGATTTTTTTACATATAAACTTTAGTCTGAATAGAAGGAAGGAAGAATTTGTTGAGAATTCCTTCCTTTTCAGAGGTAAGAGCAGTGGAGATGAGGTGGTGAGTTATCTTAGTAGTAGTCCCACTTAATGGAGGCCTTTTGCCCCAAAGATATATGAACTTCCCACCCTCCTGATTATTTGCAAATAGCTTAAGAAAACATTGATTCTGTTGCACCTTTGGCCCAATGTGAGTGTGTGTTGTGATGGTATTTAATTAGAATAGCATTGTACTACTAATTGTTTGTGTCAACATTATTGTTTTTCTTCTATTTATTCTCCAAAATCCACTGAAAGTGAGCTAGATTAAAAATGCTGTCCATTAACACTAAGCGTAAGGTAACTGTTAAAGACCAGGTTTATTGTAGTGGTTAAGGCACCAGGTTAAAAACTGGGAATCTATGAGTTCTAGTCCAACCTTAGACAAGAATGCTAGCTGAGTGACCTTGAGCCAGTCACACATACTCAAATCCAGAAGAGAAGCAATGGCAAATCACTTTCAAAAGCCTTCCAGGAAAACTGCAGAGATTTGCCCAAGCAGTTGCCAGGAATAAAAAGGGGGAAAAACCTGACTTGTAGGAATAAAATATAAGATAAATGTTAAGCATTATGCCCACTCTTACACACAATCTCCAGACCAGAGCAATTCTCGCTGCATGAGTTCCAACTATGAGTTAATTTATTAGAACTGCATCTTGGAGGAAATCTCCATTTCAATAAGTGGAAGTTGAAATGATGCCTCTTGCAATTTTAATGTTTGTGGAATGAGGTAGGGAAAGTTTCACTGTGGAAGTCAAGAAGGCCAATGAGAACTTTCCTGCTGACATAAAACAGCAGATTCAGGAACACTGAAAAAGCTAAACTGATAATTGTTGGTGATGAGTATTGATGTGTATCTTAAAAAAGGAAATATCATTTATCTTAAAAGAAGTCTGGCCTCTGTAACAGCATTCCTTTTTTGCTTTTGCTTTTCCTAGCCGAGCCTTACGGAATGAATTTGCTATATAATCTATTCATCTGGTTGGTTGGCATTTTGAAAAGAATTCCTGATAGGGGAAAAAAATAATAACAAAAGCTTTCTTTTCTTCATTCAGTTTTGCCTCCTTTTGCTTGTCTGAATTCCTGAAGAGGGAAATGCAAAAATAAAAATAAAATAAAAAAAATAAGCACTTGTCAGTATCTCCTCTTCACATGCTGTACTACATGAATAAAAACTGCATTCACTAGATACTATGATTGCCATAGAAACAATTGCTATGGAGACCAGAAGAGAAAGTGTGGATGTTTTGTGGTGATAGCTGTACAAATAGAGGAAAATAAGCGCTGTCCTGAAAGTATAGATGTAGAATTGTTTTAAGATACAATATTTTTTTTAAAAAAACCAAAAAAAACCCCAAGAATAGAATATAGCAGGCTTTTTAAAGAACTTACATTTGCTGTTATTTCAATTAATCACAGAAACAGTGCAAAGTACAAAAAGGTATTTATTGCATCTTTGACAAATGTATGTTTGCTGTTGATGAACTGTTCATTGCATGCTGCTGATAAAGTGCCAGCTTTGGACTTTCAGTAAAATTCTACTAACTACGTTACCGAAGAGCAGTCCAGGTTTTTCCACTGCCTAGAACAGGGCTTCTTAGCCTGCTTTCTAAGCCTTCTATGGCCTTTGAAAAACCTTCCACACACACTGTTTGATGGACTTTAATTGTAGAGGCCATGTTTTGTAAGGCTCTATTGCAGGATGTTGCTAACAATTCAGCAAAGCACAACCTTTCAAGATTCCCGGGTCTGTGTATACTGCTATATATGTTGTTCTGTCATTAAAATGGGGATAATTTTGGCAACAAGAAGTCTGTCCTTGGAGCTGAGAAAGGAAACTTGATAAGGTTAAATGCCATTTTTAGTAACCAAAAGATTAATAGCAGCCTGCAACTTAATGCCTGCATGATAAGCCTTGTTTCACTGATTTCTTCCAGTTTCCATAATATGATTCATAAATAATGAGGAATTGACTCAAAAGGGTAAAGGACATGTAAAGGTCTAATTAGCATTAGTGCAATGATGCACATAGAATTTCAAATACACTTTTATTACAAGAAGTTAAATTAGAAGCTAGATGTCATGTTAATTCAAAGAACCTATTTTAGTGATGAAACAATCATTAAAAGGTTTTGAGAAAACAAATGACCTAAAAGCAAGACATATGCAAATCTTTAGCCTAAGCCAGTTTTTCTTAACATTGGCAACTCTTAGGATGTGTGGACTTCAATTCCCAGAATTCCCAGCTGCTAAGAAATTCTGGGAGTTGAAGTCCACCCATCTTAAACTTCCTAAGTTTGAGAGACACTGGCCTAAACAAATAACAAATAATATCTACAAATCCATAAATCTCAAAAGTATTGTAGCTGCTGCTGCTTTTTTACATTAGACCTTAGTAGAGACTGTGATACTTTGAGATATTTATTCAACACTATCATGACAACGAAATAAATTGTCTTGCTGGTCTCATCCAAAGCAATAAGAGGTATCTGCTTAGTATGGAAAATATGAAATGTAGAAAAATGAAAAAGTCCAAAGAGATATATTTTCAAATGTAATGCTTCAAATTGCAATTCACTATTTTCTTGGGATTTTATATCCTATATTTGTTGAAAAGAGATTTGTGTATTATTTGTCTGCACTGATATAGAGATGGGACCAATCAGTCTTCATTAAGAAATCATTTGGTTACATATACTGATTTGACTTAGAAATACAAGATTTAAAAATTCAGTTTGTTTCCAAAATATTTCCAAATGTGATATAATTGTGCCCTATCTTTTATCTTGAGATGCGTATATTTGCCTCTCTCTCTCTCTCTCTCTCTCTCTCTCTCTCTCTCTCTCTCTCTCTCTCTCTCTCTCTCTCTCTCTCTCTCTCTCTCTCTCTCTCTCACACACACACACACACACACACACATAAATATACATGTACTGGAATGTGTGAGAAGAGAGAAGTTCCCTGAGTGCAGTTTGCTTCTGCTGCCACCACTGATGAGTGTTGCGTTAGTCCACCCTCTGTGATGCACTCTGGATAGCTCATGAACAGAATGGACTGGCAATCATCGGCAGCCAAACAATTACTTTGTAATACCAAAATACCAAAGTCTCCTGGCTATTGTAGCTTCACCATATGCTAAATAGACAAATAAATAAATTGGTGCAGTCAGCAAAGCAAAAAAATATATATCATGTGATTGTGCTGGAGTTACAATGTCACATTTGCTAGTGTTGTTTAGTGAATCACTATGATTGTTAAATGTGTGACCACAACTTGTAGTTTCATTTCTCTATTAATTGTGCTTGCTGGAAGCTGGTTGTAAAGAATGGTAACCACATGAACACAGGGCACTGCAACAGTCAAAAATGAGAAAATTGGTTACAAAGAGTTTTTTTAACTGTTGTAACTACAAATAGTCACTAAACAAGGTGGTCAGCAAGCAAGGACTACCGGTATAATTATTTTTCTTTTTCTTTTTTTGTAAAAGATCCACTTAAAACCAAAACCAGAAACATGCAGTAAGTATATACTTAATCCTGACAGATGGTGATATGTCAAGAGGAAGAGAAAAAAAAGTGTTTAACTAGTCAAAGGTAAAAGTTTAAAGCATATTGTATTAATCAGCATATTATGTCCTTCTGGCATGTGGAGAATATTGTCTATAATTAAAATGTGTATGTTTTACTTTGAATTGCATCATGCAATTTGCAGGATGTACTTCTTTAACAGTAGCAATATTCTTATTTACTGCAGTATAATTTCCACATTAGCAAATTTCTATCCCTTACATGCATATTTTATTTGCTTTATATTACTATTTATTTTCTGACATGTTCCTTGTGTTACAATCTACCTGATTTCAGAATTTAGTCAAAAAAGTAACTCATTCGGTGTCCCTTCAAAATCAGTTTACTGCTGCAATAAAAGAGTTAAAAAGAGCTTGGATTGTGAATAGCCACAAATCCAATCTTATTTATGGTGTTTACTAGGTAACTAAAGAAATCCCTTAAAAGTCACAGAAGGAGCTTCTGTGTGTGTGGGGGGAGAAATAATAGGAACATCCATTTAAATTTTATTTATAGAGACATCCATTTAAATTTAAATTAATAAATGCATAATAACAAAATGACCATCTTTTCCCCATACTAGTAGAATTATGTAGACTCAGGTTCAACTCTCTGCTTAGTGTTTGACATCAAGTTGCTATCCTATTTCACAGGGCTCTCGTGAAGGAAAAAAAAATGGAGGCAATGGAGAAAAAGAACCCTACATTCTGCCTATAGATGTTTGAGGAAAAGGAGGATTAGAAATGCAACTAATGTAGTAAGTTTCATAAACATTAGTTTTAAAATGCACCCTGATAATAGCTATAACTAAACTGGTGCTCCGGAATGGGGCCTCTGTTTTCCTCTCTGAAGAGAAAGCGCTGTGGTCAAATTGCTTCAGCGCCAACTAGAAACACATCTCCAATTTTAAGAAGGCATTGCAATCTGAAGATGTGGTCTGTAGATTATCTCTTTTACTTCCTACTGAGTGCGTAAATTATTTCTTCAAAGTGCGGAAGGTAGAATGGGAAAGCTAACCTTCGTTTCCTAAAGCTGCTGCTTTAGTTGGGTGGGGAATCATACCTGTGAAATTGGGAAACCAGATTCTATCCACGTTGTCTTACACCAGTTTTACTCGTTTTCTAGCAAATCCTAACCCTAGCAAACATCTCAGAAATAGCAGGAACTAGACATCTGATTAAAATGAAAGTATTTTTCTATACATTAAGAACAATGCAACAAGGTGTAGGGGGGAAAAGGTTTTTAGTTTAAAATAAATTAAGAGCGTATGCTTATCCAACAATCGTTGAGAGGAAAATAATAGAAAATCTTCAGTGGAGAAGCTTCATGGCATTTTCTTGATTTAATTTCAATTTATAGACATCTGAAATGAATTTTACTATACCAATCAAAACTCAGCTAGTTTCTTCCAGAAGGCATCTTCCCAAGAATATGCCAGGGGATAGAAGAGAGATCAGGCATCCCAGTTATGTGCTACCACTAAACTACAACCCTTCCCATCACTATACAAGACAAATATTTACTTCACATTACCCCAGAAAAGCAGGACTTTCCAGAGTTATGAATCTAATTTCTAATATCTAAGTGAGAATTCTGACACTAATGCCAACTCTGAGAGAGTGTATATCAACTCATGGGCGGTTACTGTCAAACTAATACAATTTCTAGAACTGGATACTTTTTTATTCTCCTCTGCAAAGAAGAATATTGGGAAATGATTCAATGTGTTTGATGTTTCAGTGAATAAAAGCACCTTTCCTTCTGAGAATCATGGGTGAGAGCTCCCGAATGCCCAAGAAGCTCAGGTGTACATACAATTAGATGGCCATTTGGTGGTCTGGTTGAAGAAATAAACATAATAAATATTTTGGGCCAATTTCTGTATGAAGTAATAATTGGAAAGAAGGCAACATACATTATTTGGGGTCTGCCATTTCATATATTCAAGCAAGATAGTGCTGCTTCATAGAAACTAGAATCAAAATTCTGTATTAGTGTTCATAGCATTCTCTAACCTATAATCTAGGTCAGATCTCAGCTGAAAATGGAAAAAAAACAACACTTGCTTTGAAGCTTGGTTGTTTGCTTGCTGCTATATAAGTATTTATTAATATTAATAGTGTAAAGTTAAGCTCTCCTCATACATTATTTAACCAAAGACTTTATTGTAAATGACTTTGAGCAGCTAAAATATTAAAGGTTTGAAATAATCCAAAGCTGCTTCTTGTTTTGACAATTTTCCTTATTAAGAAGACAATATTCTGCCACAACTACAAAAGGTTCACATTTGTTTTCATTTATTAACACATAATTGAAGCATTGTCTAGTAAAGGAGGAGGGAAATCAAAGAAACCTATAAGGCTGGCTTGAAAAATGCCATGGAAGAATAGTAATTTTTTAACACATTTTTTTATTTTCTGTGGGTTTTCAACAACGCATGAAGAGTCACGGAAAGGTATAGAGTAGCATACTTTAAAATACTGCAGATTTCAGTAAGAGAAATGAAAGTCAAGTCCCATTAATATAAACATATCCCTAATAATATGAGAGAGAGAGAGAGAGAGAGAGAGAGAGAGAGAGAGAGAGAGAGAGAGAGAGAGAGAGAGAGAGAGAGAGAGAGAGAGAGAGAGAGAGAGAGAGAGAGAGAGAGAGAGAGAGAGAGAGAGAGAGAGAGAGAGAGAGAGAGCAAATGCTCAGTAAATGCTCATTTGAAGAGGGCTCACTCATTCATATCTATAATAAGCATGGACTGGTTTGGACAAAACTCAGCAGCACTTTTTTATGTGGCTGCTGATAAAAACAGGATCGCCAACATGATCGCCAACGTCCGATAACGGATATGGCACAAGAAGAAGAGATATTTGTATGCCATTTCTATTGTTTATAATAGTAAATAAAATGGATTTTATTTCTTTTTTGGAGAGTAGGATGGGGAGAATTTAAAAAAAAACAACCCAGGGTATAAAAGCTTGGAGAGCAGCAGTAAAGGCTTTTTTATTGCCCCCCAAAGAAAAGGCAAAATGAAACAGAGGCACTTACAGGCCCTATAGAAGGAAGTTAATCTGTAAAGATTTAACTATGAACAGATGCTAGCATCTCCTACAGACCAAATGTAGTACAACAACAGTTCCATAGAGGGGAATGAAGGAGTATAAATAAAGGGAGTGAAAGCTTTTGGGCACCAGGGACCGGTTCCATGGAGAGAGGTTTTCCCATGGACCGGAGGGTGAATGAGGCCTGCATCCCATGGATGGGGCTTTGCTTGTTTGTGCGGACCAGTTGCTAGAATGCTGCCATGCTGTGGCCTGGTATCGGTCCACGGATTAGATCCCTGGCTTAGAGAGAAACAGAAAGACAAACCCAGTATTTGGACAGAGATACATAGGATTTTATTGATATAAGGATTTGGGGGAAGATGCATACAAGGATAAAGCTCACTTACTAGACTAAGCCAACAAGAAGTAAAAGTGCATCATGTTTATGTTTTAAAACATAAACATAAAGTATAAACATATAAAGCATAAACGTATCTTCCATCTTTCCTTTCCCAGCACAGAATAAGTTGTAAAACAAGTCAATCCCATTAGATGAAATCAGAAAAGACTAGGCAAACAGAAACCAGAAAAACAAAAGAATGTCTCACCCCACAAAGAGACAGGCAGGCAGAATTGAATGAAGAGATAAAACCCATGTCAATTTCAGAGAGAACCTGTCACACCACTCATCTCCTCCCCACCCACCATGTTCTTCATGTGTAGCTTCATGCTGGCTGGGGAATTTGGGGAGTTCATGTCCACAAGTTTTAAAGTTGCCAAATTTGGAGACCCTCTGATGTATAGGAGTGATGTTGCAACTGTGAATGCTTGCTCTTAGAATCCCAGAAGTAGTAGACAACACCTTCAAAATGCTTTAGAACCACCCAGTTCAATTTGTTGCTTTAAAATAGGGCCCTGCCTCAATTCCTGATTCTGCTTGGACTTCAGCTCAATTTAATTTACTTGGATTCAGTTGATGCTCTGTTGAATCAAATCACTCGTTTGAAACTTTGCAGAATGTACATATTAAATGTAGATGCAAACAAACACATGAACAAATTCACATTAGACTACCATCCATTTTTCTTAGCAGCAGCTGCTTCCATAATAACAGTGCAAGCAGAAACTGAACAGTCTGCATTACATTTACAATAATTTTCTACATATGTACCACGCAGGCAGGAACTGTGATATCTAAATCTATAATAACATACAAGACACTGCAAAGTCTTTATATACCATATCGCCAAGACACTGTGGTCTTAATGAAACATTTTTGCAGTTTTCAAGCATGGGTGGAAATATTCTTAAATGAAATTGAAGGGCTATATATATTTTACCTATGAATGTGTATGCTTTTTGCATTGGCAGTTTTTTTAATCAATATAAACAAATAGCACAAGATCCTGCCACAAACCAATGTATCATGAAATGAGTCTTCTTCTGTTAGCAAAACACTTTTCCAATGAAGCACGATCTTCTGGAACTTTTACAAATGCTATTCTAGCATCTTTCACCAACACCGGTCCCAAGTCCACAGTCTAAAAATGCATTTATAAGTTCTCAGCTTGAAAACCTAATTACCACAGTACTGTCTTAGGTCTAAGGATATTTATCCATGTAATATGGCTTATGCACTGGAGATAAACTCTTTGTGTGTCCAATCACACTTGGCCAATAAAGAATATTCTACTCTACTCTACTCTACTCTACTCTACCCTACCCTACCCTACCCTACCCTACCCTACCCTACCCTACCCTACTCTACTCTACTCTATTCATTTCCATCCCATCCCATTATTTTAAAGGTGAACCCCAAACAGAAATGATCTGGGATTTCAGATAATACAGCCTTCTTCTTCACCTCAAGTTCCAGTTTAGTTTTAATTTACCTAGTAACAAATGACTTGCTTTTTTTGTGGTCAACAATTGTCTCCAACATGACAATTGAAAGGCATCTTTTTTCTTCTTTAATGACTTTTTGCTTTCCAAAACAGCAAGATTAATATATTGTAATTACTTCTGATCTAGGAAATTTTGATGTCTGCCCCAAGCCAATAAGGAATTCAGCACACATAATTTATACATATTAGCGAGCATCATCTTAATATTTTCAAAAACACTGGCCACTCAGCAGCAGAAACCAAGGTAACATTTTCTTCATGATAGTTCTCGTTCATGCTCAAAATTAAATTTCTGGAATAAATTTGTTCCAATCATCTGATGTGCTTGTGATGCATTAGGCTAGATTTGCTACTAATACTGATTTCTTAGTGGTGTCCCAATGTGTCATCTACATTGAAATTTCACTCTGGAGAATACCACTCCTAGGAAAAAATGCCATTTAAGCTAGCTTAATTTCAATTTAGCACACTGATCAGAAAGTTCACTTGCATTATTTGCGTGTTTTAATTCACATTCTCTAAGATTCTTGATGTTCATGAGATACATGACAAATCAGAATATTATCTTAATCACACAGTTTGCTTTCTTGAAAATAAATACATCTATTTTGATACCTGCTACTAACATGAGCCCAGGTGTAAATGATAAAGCCTAAGATTGATCTCAGTTTGGGAGGTGAGGTGAGTGGATGGGTGATAGGGTAGGAGAAATAGATGAGATACAGTATGGGAGATATAGCTTAATTCACTTAGTGTTTCCCTCTGTAAAATAGTCCCTTCTTGTAGTTTTTATGTATCCTGTGTTCAGATTCCCTTTGAGTGGCTTTAGGTAATTGGTCTGACTTCCAGATGGTGTTAAACTGGATCTCCCTTCCACTCTCACTACTGGTCATGCTGAAATTCAAGAATATCTTAGGGCCACAACTGTTCTAATGGTGTATCCTTAATCAACCCAAGCTACACTGAAGGGCATTGATGATATGAAAAGAACTCAACTCTTGAAAGGTATGTATGTATGTATGTATGTATGTATGTATATTCAGAGACAGACTTTATTTGTTTAGCTGCCATTTGAAGTAATCAAAAACATTGGTTGATTGGTTGATCAGAACTTAAGCAATACAGCTGATATGATTTAATATAAGATCTTTCTGACTATAAGGATACCTGATAAAAAGAGACAATTCAATCTAAATTAGAAGCATATTTCACTCTGCTTATGGGCTACATTTTAAATTGGTAAATAACATAATACATTCTGCACGAGTGTACATAGGCAATGCTTCCTTTGTGAAAATGGGAGAAGCTCAGGATGAAGCAGGCTGTGATGTGTGCTTCAAAGTTAAGAGTCCATCAAAAAGCTTTCTGGGGCAACAGTTCATCCCTAAATCAAAGTAAAAGTGTGCCAGTTTACTGCTTTATTCTTTGGTGTGGCAGCTATTCAGTATATTACTGAAAAGGTTGATTGCTCCAAGTGTAGTGTGTAAACCAACTGCATTTAGGTCATAACCTCAGTTACAAAGATGAAACCCAGAAACCCAAGATAAACACAAAGAAAGCTCATTGGCTATTAACAGTCACCCACCCCAGCCTTAGCAATTAATGAATTGAAATACTAGTGAAGCTGGGTTATTTTAAACTATGCATATGACCCATCTCTTGGAAACAAAGTCAAATCCCAGGAAATCAATAATAATAACACATCTGGCATCACTGCTAAAGCCAAACTTTAAAATATTAATGACTGTAGTTACAGTAGAAGCAGTTTTTGTACGTGCATATGCATACCCTTTTTTCATTCATTCAATCATGTCCGGTTCTGCAGTTTTCTTGGCCAGATTTTTCAATAGACATGTGCCATTGCCTCCTTGCTGGGACTGAGAGAAAATAACTGGCCCAAGTTCAACCAACTATCTAAAGCAGAATTAGAACTCACAACCTTCTGTTTTCTAGCCTCATGCCTTAAACTACATCAAATTGGCTCTCAAATAAACCAATATCTGAATCCAAAATTGCAGTAAAGCTGTAATATCTACTGTATATTATCTACAGATGGATAGTACATTTTCCATCTGTACATAATATAGATATTACAGTTTAGTCTACTTACTAAACCACAGAGTCAGCCTGGCTGAATGGTACAACTGAATGGAGCTTGTATAGGCTTGAAAAATAAACAGAGTCAAGTATTAGTTAGTATTTGGAAGAAATATCCATGCTTAAGA
Organism: Protobothrops mucrosquamatus; assembly: GCF_001527695.2. Lineage (NCBI taxonomy): Eukaryota > Metazoa > Chordata > Lepidosauria > Squamata > Viperidae > Protobothrops > Protobothrops mucrosquamatus. Next base: position 1,216,073 of record NW_015386716.1, read on the forward strand.
CTAGACTTGAAAATGAAACTAACGTCCCAGAATAAGACACTGGGAAACTATTTTCATCTTGCTACCAAAAAAAGCATCATAGATAGAGCCATGAAGTCACCAGGAGTTAAACTTGGTTTAAAGAAGACAGTTATTTTATTTTATACCTAATTACATGTTCAACTTTAAAACACAACATACTATATTTATTTCATAATTAACTGGTGAATCTACAGCACATAGTTCTAATGAGAAGTATGGATGCTATTGAAAATGGTCAAAAACTGCGAAGAGTTACAGAGTTCCCTACTAAAAAAAAATTGAATGTGTTTGAAAATTAGGCATCACTTAAGAGGAACCATTTGCTTCTGGAAAATTCTATGCCTTTTGATATAGCTGTAGTTAGATTTATATAATGTAGATCTGTTCCTGACATTTTGTCAATTTGTTGCTAGTTAACTTTTGGGTGTTAATAATAAATAAATGTTAGGCTATATTTTTTTCCTAGCTGAACTGAGTGGCATCTGTGCTTGCGCTGATCCAGATACAGGAACTAGCAGGGTGCAACCCAAAAATTATCCTCAGTAATTTTCCAACACCTTTGCTATGCATATATCTACCCAGGTTTATGCTTAAATGATATATTCACAAACAGTTGCTGCTCTAATTCATACTTGGGTTTCTAAATAGCCCAGTAATTTTCTCTGCACACCATTTCTTCTTGTTCCTACCCATTCATTTTCATGCAATTTATTTCCCTTAAATTGCTTCCATTCAGAAAATTCACTATTTTCCCTACATCTCAATTCTGATTCTTCCATTGTCACCATTCACTGGAGCAGGTCATACAAGTCTCCCTACCTTTGTGAGTTTGGTTTTTTTTAAAAATGTGTTCAGAACAGGTTAGATTATACCAATTCATACTTTCTGACATACATTTTAGCCCTTAAATTCACAATTAAACATACATTTTTACATCCTCATATGCATTCACAAATTCCAATTCCCAAGAGCAGAACATTTTCATTCAGATCTATTATAACTTTCCCTTTCTCTTAGTTCACAGGTGAGGCACTACCTATTATTACTAAAGCAGAACTGAGAGCCTGTTTTTCATCCAATAATAAATCTTGTGGCACTGAAATGTTAGCAAAGTGAATTTGATCAGAGAGCTACTGGTCAGCTAAAACAGAAGGAAATGTCATATCAACAACAACAAAGATTGAAAGCTGGCCTGCTAAATGCTTGCATGTTTAAGAGGAAACTCAAGATCCCTCTCTGAACTGATGTCTTTGTGTAACATGGACTTGTCATCATTATTGCTTTAATATATTACTATATAATTTGTTTTACTCTATGTACTGCACTTAGTGATAAGCACCTAATAAATTAAACTACTTCGCTTTTCAGAGTAAAAGTCATATAATCTTGAGGCACTGATGACTTTCTTCCATTAAATCCTGCAGTATTCCCCCAGTGTAGAATATATACTGAAGTTATTTCATATCTGTTGCCAAATACATGCTAGATCTCTGTGAGACTGAGATTATTGAAAATGGTGTCTCTAAAGCGATGATTTGTGGAGAGGGCAGTTGCTACACAACTGATTAAATGCACATGAACTCTATATTTGTTTCCACTCAAGGTTTACTTGGACCGCATTCCTCCATACCTTTACTTCTTTCAGTAAGTTAGGAAGGATTTGTGTACTTCACTGATGATGCTATTTTACATGCACAAAACAAATGAATGCCCAGATGTAACATCCATAGAACTCATTAATACATACTGGCTGATTAGTATTACTGAATTTATTCAGAATGCCTTATAACAAGAGGGATATTTGCTATACAAAGCTTGATCTGAGAATTCATTTGAGAGTTCCTACTCCCCTCCCTCTAAAGTTTGGTTTAAGTTATTTAAGGAAAAATCAAATTTCAATTTAACGCCTTGCAAACGTTATTTGAAATATGAAACTTTAATATGTGTACAAGCATGAGGAAGCATTGACTTTTTGAACCTGCTGAAATGGTACGGTATATTCTCTAAATTGATTATTTCTTATGGAAAAACACTGGAGGTTTAGATGAAATCCACTTGTTGCCTGTTAGAGAAACAGCTGATTGCTCTCTACTGTTTTCTTGAGACAACCTTGAAAAAAAAAATCCAATATGCAGTCATAGGCTGGGATCTGGGGGGATGTAATGAGTGGCTGTTTAATTCAACCTTGGTGTCTGGTACGCTACTAATTACTGAACTAATGTCTACAGCAGATAAAACAAGACTGTTATGGTTCCCCACTGACAAACTTCACGCAGAGGGAACAGGAGTTGTCATTAAGGAGTCTGTGATAAATGAGGTCATATCACACTCATCTTGTGAGAGCAAGACTAGTGTTAAATTGCTGGAATTATCAATCATTGCCCATAGCTCAGCACTTGTGACAGACTTCATTCTGGTTGAGAAAAGGGATGGAAACCCCCATAACTGAGTAGTGAGAATGCATTTAGAGGGAGGGAGGAGAGAGAGAGAGAGAGAGAGAGAGAGAGAGAGAGAGAGAGAGAGAGAGAGAGAGAGAGAGAATGCTGCTGAAGTCTCACAATGCTAGTTAATGATCCTAGACCCCAGCCATTAAATGATATGCTGGACATTAATTTTACTATGCTAGAGAATGCAAGAATGCCATGGCTGAGGAAGTCAGTATTTTGCAAGCCTTTAGAGGATAAAAAGTAAGGGGAAAAGTTAGAAGAAAATAAAAAATGAAGAGCTTTGGCCCTAGGCTGGATCAGCAGCAAATTGCATTGCTACCTGAAAACCATTAATTCTCACCCAGGCATCCTATAGCAGACAAATATAACTCCGTAAATCACATTCTTAATAAAAGTGTAAGAAAGATTTTAGTGACCTCAAGAGCTGACTAAATGCAAGTCCTCCCATTATTCACATTGGGAGAATGTAGCCAGGAAAAAAAAAAGCATTGCTTGGAAGAAATGTATTAAATTTGCTAAATCAAATTGTTCTTGAGAATCAATATAAAAAGAATAAATTACATGTCTTTCCCATAGAGAACTTGAAAGGCTAACATGATGAGCTGGAAAAGTTACCAAGATAATGATATTTACTAATTGGGTCACATTCAATTTACTTATCAATATCAAGAAGAAATATGACTTAGCTTTAAAAATTGACAAAAGCCCCTGAAAGATTAGCTGAACAAGACAGCAATACACAAATGTTTTTGCAGTATCTATAGTTAAATAAATGAACTTGGACATGTGACAATCAATATTAGCCTCTGAATTTATGGTTCTGATCCATTTTTAATGGGTTCTCTGCTAGCCAAGTCTTTTTCATCCTAAATCTGACAAACAAAGGAACAGGGGAAAACCCTGAAGACCTTCTTACTGACATTCTTATGAACAAAACTACCAAGAGGATGGGAAAAATGCAGACAATGAAAGATACGAATCAGGAAAAGAAAGGCATAGGGCTCACAGTCATTCTCAAGAGGTAAGTACAATTATCTGACTTCCAGTCACAAGTTACTTATGCTAACAGTGGAAGCAGGCACATATTATGAGGCGTATAAATCTGCACATATCAGCTCAGTTCCAATTAGGTTTAGAAAATGTCATGGAGAAACCCGATTCCAAATCTACAGAAAATTCCTTGTGTGTCCCATCACACTTGGCCAATAAAGAATATTCTATTCTATTCTATTCTATTCTATTCTATTCTATTCTATTCTATTCTATTCTATTCTATTCTATTCTATTGAAAAAGAATACACTCCTTTAGCAAGCATAGTTGCGGCTGGCAAGTCCATCATTCAAGGAAGTGGTCACTAAGTTAAACCACAACTGTGCATATCTTACTTCAACTTTATTTTGGATTACATATTTGTGAAGGTCATAAATGAAGGGACTGGTCACAAAATTACTTTTTCATCACTGTTGTAACTGTAAATAGTTGCTAAGTGAGTATGTTACTAGACTGTGAGATGGACCTTGGAGTCCTAATGGATGATCACTTGACTATGAGTCAGCAGTGTGAAGCAACAGCCAAAAAAGCTAATACAATCCTGGGTTGTATAAACAGAGGCATAGAATCAAGATCACACAAAGTATTAGTACCGTTTTATAAAACCCTAGTGAGACCACACCTGGAACTCTGCAACCAATTTTGGTCACCATACTACAAAAAAGATGTTGAGACCTTGGAAATAGTTCAGAGACGAACAACTAAGATGATCAAAGGCCTGGAGATTAAAACATATGAAGAAAGGCTGCAGGACTTGGGTTTGGCTAGTATAAAGAAATGAAGAAATAGGGGTGACATGATAGCAGTATTCCAGTATCTGAGGGGCTGCCACAAAGAAGAGGGGGTCAAATTATTCTCCAAAGCACCAGAGGGCAGGGCAAGAAACAATGATTGGGAATTATCAAAGAGAGAAGCAACCTGGAATTAAGGAGAAACTTCCTAACAGTGAGGATAATTAACCAGTGGAACAGAAATCATGGGTGCTCCATCACTGGAGGTTTTTAAGAATAGACTGGACAGTCACTTGTCTGAGATGGTATAGGTTCTCCTGCTTGAGCGGGGGACGGACTAGAAGACCTCCAAGGTCCCTTCCAGCTCCATTCCATTCCATTCCATTCTAAACAAGGACTTCCAGTATTTTTTCCCCACTTACCTGTGAAACTTTGAGAACCAGAAACATCAGCAGACAATTGGCTTGGCTGAGCCTCTGAGAGTCCTCTCTCCAGTGGTTCTGTTGGAGATATCCCTTCCATACTAGAGATATTTTGGACTTTATTGGGAACCTCAGGCAAACAGGAGATACTGTTGATTCCATCCACACAGAGAAATCCAGCAGGGCAAGTCTTCATTAAGCAGTCATTGTAATTAAGCTCACAGTGTTCACCCTGGAAGAGAAGTTTTTAAAATGTCATTTGGAAGGCCGTTTGCATTTTGATAGTCACATTAAATAATTTGATTATGACTTTCTTTTTGCTTTCCAAATGCTGTCTATTTAAAGTGGACAGACTGCGTTCCCCCAAATTAATGTAATCCTACTGAGCGCTTTTGCCTGTACTGATTTTATGGCATAGTCCTTGGCTTTCGTACTCTAATGCAATTATGGTGTTTTGACTTCCAGTCAATTCAAAGAATGTCAGGTTTCATTCCTAGAGTCTCACAGTAGGTGACATGCCAGGAAGAGCTTTGTCTCCAAGTCATTTGCTTTTCAATGTCACAACAGGCTCCTTGGAAATTAATTTCAAGTGATAGAGAAGTATGTAAACTAAGACTTTATGCTACACTGGCTTCAAAACCACATTTCTTTCTCCATTTTAACTTGCTATATGCCCCATCTTTCCTAAGCAGGTAGTAGCAGGACATTGTAGTTTACTCTTGGGTAAAGCAAACATTGTGGTGCATTGCTAAGTAGACATGTTACATTATCTGACATAATGCTTTAGTTTTACTCACAGTATTCATTTTTAAGATACTGTTGCTACAACAGCGACAACCAGTGTGCTGGTTATCAATTAGAAATAATGGGAAAACTGATACAGTAAATATTTTCCAGCTATAGAACCATTGTTCCTTCAAGTGATCTCAGTCTTACTCAACATATATGTCTCGAGTTTTGGATCATTCTGTATTCCTTGTCATTTTATTAACAAAGGAAAAATATTTCCAAAGGTGTTATCAACTATACTTAAAATTCTACAAAATATCACAGATTTAAGATTCTTTACAAATCTGACAATAGGTGGCACCAGAGGAGGAAAAAGAGAGGTAAGTAATTACTATTTTGACCTTATCACATTTATGGATACACAATAAAAAGTAAGATTAATATCTTATTTCAGAGTAAATATATTCAGATAGAAGGATTCATGAAAAAAAAATTCATGTTTCTTCAGAATTACGGTATACACACAGCCTTTTCTTTTCCCTGATTTTTCACCCTCTGATCTTCAGAAATTCTGCATAAAGCTACTCACTAACAGAGCATAATAGTTTCTCTTTAGAAGTTTATTTCCATCATTAAGCTCACTTGACCTTGTATCAAACTATTAGTTGTTGCTGTCACTGCTGGCTTAACAATATCAAGTGCATCTGTACTTAGGTATAAACATTTTGGCTCTCACAAATAACTTTCCCCACATCAGTTTTTTGTCACTATAAAATGTTTGGTCTTTAAAATAATTCCAAGAGCTTTTGAATGATTGTTGCAACAACCTAGCATGACAAATTCCATCAGAAAACTTTAATTTGAAGCATGGTACCATAAAGTAACTGCAATAAGCCCATCTCTTTGCTTTTATTTCTCAAAACTAGCTCATTTTACAAGAAACCCAAGTTTTCAAAACATAGATGTGAACCAATGTAAGTTCTGAGCTCTTGGTAATTTCAAACTGTTACATAATTAAACCATTGGGCGTTGATAGTACAAACTGCATACTAAATCACATTGGGCTCTAGTCTAGAGCTTTTTAAAGCAGCATTTTCTTTCTTTCTTTCTTTCTTTCCTTCTTTCTTTCTTTTTTAAAAAACTTTTTAGTTCATTTATCCTAGGACAAGAGGAAGTGTTAGATTTACCTGAATAATTCTAGTATATCTTGATTTAATGTAAACTGAACAAATAAATAATGTATGGAATAGAATAGAATAGAATAGAATAGAATAGAATAGAATAGAATAGAATAGAATTTGGGTAACATAGTGAATATATTACTTTTAGTTTATGAATTGATCCATAAATATTTGCACATAGGTTGATTCCTAAGATACCTTGTACTCTATGGCTGAAAACAGCAGTTTAAGGTACCTGTGTAACATCCTCATCTTCTGCCATTGTTGTGGTGGCATCCTTCTACAGATCATTTGCACAGTAGCCTGGTGGCAACTATTTGCTTTAATCATGTAAGTTAAGGCTTCCCATTCAAAGACAATGGAAAGCTCAATTTAAATAGAGCATATAACTATATACCTTTGGATGCTGAACTATTATACAAATGAATCTACCAGTCAGGAGTAAGCCTCAGAAGCTTTTTCTTATCTGTTGACTTGATCTTTAATGGTTGATCTCAAGTTTAAGACAAAGAAGAAAACTTAATGGGAGACAGACTCTGGTAAGGTTTAACTTCAACAGCACATGCTTCATTCATATTGAGTGACAGTAATAAGGTTTTGGCTCATACCACAAATCCAGATGTGCAATAACAAGTATAACCCAGGCCTGGTTCTCTCTGGATGCATATACCATGTACACAAGGATTAGATGCACATTCATTGATATCCTCTTCACATCTGAACCCTTCCCAACCTGTTGGAAGGAAAACAAATATATAATAGATTTTTGGTCTAATATTAGTGCAGCAGTTAAGCAGTTAAGAACTCCATGAGTTCTAGACACATGTTAGGCATGAAGCCCGCTGGGTAATTTTGGACCAGTCATTATCTCTCAGCCCTAGGAAGAAGTTATGACAAGCCATTTCCAAAAATATTGCCAAGGAAACTGCAGGGACTAGTTCAGGACATCATCAGAGGTCAACACTGACTCAAAGACACACACACCCTTCCAAAAAACCCTGCTTTTATTTCCCATAGTACTCTGAAAAATGGAAGTATAATTCAAACCATTTACAGGGCATCCTTTTCTGACCTGGATGTAGCAAATGACTAATGGAATAGGAATGAGGTCATATGGGTTTTGTACTTCCCAAAACTTTGCTATCATTATTGTTTTAAAAAGAAATGCAGCTGTGATAGACCACAGTCTTGAGTGGATGGTGGTGGAACATGCTGCCTGCTGTTGGCCTTGCTAAACAGCTGAATAAAGAGGTTGTGTCTTATTGGCTGCAGCAAGCCTGCAATAACAAATTATTAATCCATGCTATAATTGTAAAGTGTTTGTGTTACTGATAATGGGCCTTTGGGCTCTGCTTTGAGTAGAAACATACCTAGGATTTAGGTTCTTTGCCCTCATGCTCCATTAGCTGGAGTTGGGCATGAATAACTTCTTGAAATTCTTCACTGATTTACGAGCAAAGAATTTAGGCAGGAGATTGCTATTTCTCCACAATGAAGAGAAATTTTCAATTTTTTCCCAAGAGAATCTGGTGAGCTTTACTTTTTTGAAATGATTTCCAAAGTAAATTGCCTTTTATCAAAGTGCATTAAAACTGGTCTATTTTCCTTAAATTAACCCCCTCCCAAATGCTCCTTAGAAACATCCTCTACTACCCCAACAAATGGAACATACAGGAAAAAAGGAAGGGAGGGAGAGGAAGGAAGGAAGGAAAGAAAGAAGAAGGAAAGGGAAAAATACCCACCACTGATTGTGTATTGTAGATGCAATAGTGGAAGCCATGTACTATTCTCTGAGAGTGGTGCATATTTTAAACCATGATTTACAAACCACTATGGCTAGGTCTATGCATCGCTCTACTTCATATAAACCTCCTGGTTTAGTGTTATAGTGAAACCACAATAATTTCTTTTTCTTCACTTAATTCTAAGAGCTGTCCTCATTCCAAATGCAAATTGTTCCACAAATTTACTTTACAGTAACATTCAATCAAACTGTCCAACACATGGCAGAATTAGCCACTGTAGAATGCTAATTAAAACAACAAATTTTCCCTTTGGACCCAAGACAACATTTTAAGTGCATTCGGTTGCTTCCACTGGAAAACGTTTTTCTTCTGTGATGCTTTTTGATCAAGAGGTTAGATCAATTTGCACCTAAGATACAACAAAAAGGGATTCCTGATATATAATGCTATATTTGGAGAAACAAACATTCTACTGTTTAATTCCAGTAAATATTGCCTTGGTACAGAAGAAAAGGGAAAGTTTGCTCAAATCTGAATTTTTGAATAGTAAAAAGGCTTAATTGAAAGTATTTTGTTCATTTGTTACCTTTCTGACATCTGCAGAAGTATCCATTAATAAGATCTTCACAAACGGAGCCATGTAAGCAAGGAGAAGAGCTGCACTCATTCAAGTCTATTTCACAAAATTGGCCAGAAAATCCATTGAGGCACCTAAATATAATATTCATTATAATTTAGTATAATATATCATTTCATAACGATGTAGAAATAAACACAAGTTTTATGCATTTACTTTGTCTTGGTTTAATTTAATTCCTGTTAAATAGCCATCTGGATATTAATGGATATTCATTTCCATTGAATGGTACTTTTTCCTAGAGCCTGGCAAAGGGCTTGAAAGATGTAGGAAAAGGAGTGGCAGAGCTGGGGCGTGGGAGGGTAGGTGAAGGCAAAAAAGGAATCAGCCTGGAGTCTTTATGTAGCCACAAATGGACTTCTTCTTCCAACACTTATTGAATTCCATTACCCTTATCTAACACCAAAATAGTGCTTGCCAGTTGGTTCACTAGATTCTTGTGCCTAGGCATGAGCAGCAATAAATCAGTTTAATTGGAACCAATCATGTGGCCCTAGTGTAGTGATTTCAGCATATTTATAACATTGCCTTGATAAGCCTTTCTGAATTTTTTTGAGTGTGTTCCAACTTTAAGACTCTCATTTGTAAGAACATTCCCAAAGCACTTTTTGGGAAATTTTGAAGGACAATATCTGGTGTCAAGGAATAGAGGTAGCAACCCTATTTCCAATTATGTTACTTAGGAATAAAATTAGTTAAAACAGCAATCACAAAAGGTTGATTGCCTTCCTGTTTTGTTCAGCAATTCTAAAAGCAGAGAAATGAGAATATGCTTAGTAGGCATCACCATATACAGCAGCTGAATAATACCAATTCAGGAAGGACATTTGATTAAGGCACACCAAAGAATCAAATTTTTGGAGGTCAAGCATAAAATAGCAAGTTTAAAAGCAAGTTCTACCACACTATGGCCAAGGTCACCCCAAACCTACTTTTGTCATGCCTTTTCACTGCTTTCTTGTTGCCAGCCCTAACTTTCAAATCTAACCAACATGGGCATATGATTTCTTGTCAATGGAGCTTTCTCAGTCTGGAGAAACAGTAAGCTTATTCAGACCCTCTGGCAAATGAGAATGGTCAAACTCTCAAGACTGACAAACTCAGGAAGCAAGAAGCACTGGATTTCTGGAAACATCTTTATCGTTAGTAGGGCAATGTAACAATGTTGAAAGCCTGCAAAAGCAATTATCCAGATCAACTTATACAAAGCACAATTAAGATGGGTTTAATCTAAGTCTCTTTATCGCACTTTCCCTGTTCCCTGGGACTGAGGTGTCTCTTTTGCAACAGTCCCCTTTCCTACTCCATGTTCCTCGGGCCTGATAGATATTTCTTCATTAAAAAATGACTTGTTTCCTTCCTTTGAGAAGTTATGACTTGGAAGGTGGGGAAAGGGGCATGCCAGATAAAGAGGAAGGGACACACTTCCAGACATGCTAGAAAAGTGCGAAACTCAGTACCCTCATTTCCTTTAAGGGGCATGCCTTATTTCCCTTGCAAATTAATGCATGCTGCTGCTGAGTTTGAGAAGGTCTCCAGCAGCCAATTTGAGCCAATTCTCTGTATATGCTAGACCTCAGTGACACCGAAGCCAACAGTGCATATTTGTCTACTTATTTTCAAACTTCCTTAGTTAATATATGTTTGTAATTTGTTTCCAGCTCCACTGAGTATTGTAGAAAAGTCTGAAAGCCATAGAGTTGGAATGCCCTTTGTAATTATTTACTCCACGAATTAGGCTGAAATGAAAGCAGCTGAATCCCTTTCCCAGCTGTAAGTGTTCACATATCCAGAGGTTGTCAAGAGAAGTTAAGTGTCTCCTGGTTGAATAGCTCCCCGCAGTCTTATATTGGGCCTACAACTCTTCAAATGTCAAACTCCCTTTCCTCCCCCTTCAATTCCAATCCATAACCTGCTGTAACCTATTGTTCTTTGTCTCTGTTGCTCACCTGTACCCTTTTCTCATATCTTTTCATCTCTCGGCTGACATTTCACAGTTTATGAATAATTTGTATAACTGCCAGGTTGAAGGCTAGCATCCTCCGTCAGAGCGGGGAGCTGGCTTTATTTTTTTTTAAAAATCATTAACAGCAATATACTTTAACAAGACAGCACTTATGCAGTTACCTTTAGCTCTCTTGAGCTCTTTTGACTTAGAAGAATTGGCGAGATGAATGAATTGGTAGAGATTACCAAGCTGATTAGTATTCATAATTATCTGAATACTAATTGAACTTTTAAAAAAAGAGTTAGAAGAAGAGAATAATAAATAAAAGTAGACATTGTCCCAGTGCCCCATTAAATAAGACAATCTAAGAGAAATTCTTTGGACATTTGTCCTGATTTCATCTCTGCTCTCTCATTCATATATGCATTTTCTGGGCAAAATAAATCTCCTTAACTACTTCACTCTAACAGGCTAGTTCCGTCGCTGCAAATTTATATTGGGATGGCTATACATTATTAACAAGCTATGAAAAGTCACTGGCTAAATGTCATGGCAGCTGAGATATAGCACCACCTTTGGATTCATACTGCAAACAATTTAGTTTTAATTTCTTGGACCACAAGGTGCCTTGACATTTGAGGGACAACTTTTTCTTCTCTAACTTCTACTAGGGTCAGACTTCTATTATCTCTGCTATAATTTTCAAACCTGGCATTGATGGAATGTTTTACGATTGAAATTAAAGATGGAAAATACCAATCTATTCTGTATCTTAATGTTAACTTAATCAAGGGTTTCATGCAGGATTGAGGAATAAAAATAATAATTAAAACAGGTTAGTCAATAATTCTAGCATCTTCAGAACGATCTTGAGTCATGTTTAGTTCAATACTTGACACTTTTCACACAAATGCTACTAGCTGTAGTAAAAGAAGATAACATGTTTATCTTTTTAGATGACACCTCCCCTTTATATTTGAGATGCATGTTGTAAGCTGTTTTATTAAATACTTCCAATATCAATCAACAGTGCTGAATTAAGGTACAATTATAGTAATATTCTGCTAGTAAAAACAATTTCTACAGTGCAGAATCAAGGCACATTTTGTACAAATCAACATGCCATTCTGGCTGTTCAAAGAGACATTACTCATAGGCAAAATAAAAGAAAAAAGCACTTTTTGTTAGTAAAATGGAAAAAAAGCATATTGTTCTAGAATACAAAAGTGTGGTAGATGTTTGAAATCCCCATTCTACCTAACAAGTCTCTGACAAGCTAAAAGCTTTTTTGTGTTCTCAGAAGTTAAATACAAATGCTTCAAGCTCAGAATTTTCTTTCAGTCCTTTTGATTCCTAACTTTGCCTGTCTAATTTTCTTGTTTTTTTTTTAATATTCTCTTGCTATTTTCTATCTTCATTTGAAAGACCAATTGCCAACCACCATATAATTTATAAATCAAATGGTTGGCTCGGGTTTAAAGGAGACATTCTTTTTATCAGAATGTACAACACTTTCAATGTTGCAAGAAATCTAAAGATTTTTCTTGTTACCTGGCAAGTAATTATTTTTTGACTTACTTTCATTCCTTACTTCTGTTGCTTTTATACTTATTGTAAGATTATTTTATTCATTCATGCCTAATAATAATAATAATAATAATAATAATAATAATAATAATAATAATAATAATAATAATAATAATAATAATAATAATAATAATAAAGTTGGAAGGGACCTTGGAGGTCATCGAGTCCAACCCCCTGCTCAGGCAGGAACCCTACACCATTTCAGACAAATGGCTGTCCAGTCTCTTCTTAAACACCTCCAGTGTTGGAGCATTCACCGTTTCTGGAGGCAGGTTGTTCCATTGGTTAATTGTTCTAACTGTCTGTCGTTATTGTAATTCTAGAGAATGTTTAAGTAGGAAGGCAAAGGAAGATTCCTCTGAATAACACCAAATCATGATGTAAAGGTTATTGAATTTCATTTGTAACATTTTTGTTCCCATTGGTTTTTCAGCAGAAGAACCATAATCAGGGCAGAAATGTGCTCAAAATATTTATTCTAATGCCCTTCATAAATTATAATCTTCTCAGTAAAATTGTCCTTTGGACCAAAAAGAAACGGATGAAATATAATGCTCAAAGAACAATTGTGGATTGTGGCAAGAATTTTACCCACTATGTAAGGTTGACATTTTACAAAACGTCAACCTTTGTCTGCTGTCAGCTATTATCTTCCCAGTTAAATGACCTAAGTGGAAAGACTCTTAATGCTCACTAAATGTATTCATTGTTAATAATATTCCTTTCAATTCTGTATTTAAAACTTCTAGATTAATCTGTCAGATTGACTTCAATATTGAAGTCAAACAGAATTCTCAGAACTCAAAATGACATGCCAATGGAGCAAAATCATGTGGAAACATGGCACATAAAAATAATGTAGTAAGAAATCTGTTCTTAGCACGAAGAATTTGGAGGTTGAAGGGTAGGAAATGGGTATATTCTCCTGAAGTCATTGCTTCATCTTTTCTATTTCCTTTTTCCTGATATGAAAAGGTCCCACAAGAGAATTTGCCTCATGAAGTCATTCTTTTATTGGGATTTCATTAAAATGTGGGAATCGGGCTACTTGCTGTCTGCCAATAAAATGAAAAAAGAAAAGTAAAACATTGTCCATCACAATCCTTGGCCACTTTGTAACTAATTTAAGGACAAGAATTCCATTCCTTACCCATAATAGTTTTACAAAAAATTAATTATCTTTTAACAAGTATTCTAAGAAATAATTACGTTTCCATCAGAGGATGGTCAAAAAATGCAGAATACCTTTTCTTCATGAATCTTCATTATAATGGATTGCATCAGTTTCTATAATGTTATCATTCAAGGGCACTAAATGGAATCTTCTTAGTCTAAGAGGGTTTACAAACAATGATTTTAAGTTTAATATCTTTGAGTCAATTTTGCAAAATGGATAATCTCTGAAATTTTGGCAACTGAGTTGTTCAACGTGGGCAACCTTGTCATAATTCTCAGAGTTATTCTAATTCTCAGATGAAGTGACCTTACCAGTTTCTACTATATAACAAATTTATTGTTTCATCAAAATATAAAATACAAAGGAGAATAATAAAAAATTAAGGGAAGGAAAAAGTGAGGAGGAAAGAAAATATGAGGTACAAGAGAAGAAAGAAAAATAAGCATTGACTTCTGATTCTTTTTAGCACAATACAAGATAACAACAATCAGCCTCAACTTTTTACTTTTACACATTAGTATATACTAGCCATTTCTATAACAACAAATCTATCTAATCAGCAAAACCAAAGTCAAAGTTTCATTTTTTTTCATCACAAGCACAAAATCCAGAAGTGATTTCCAGATAAAAAACATAGTATGTTCTCCTCTTTGAATAAAGCAATCAATTTAACCATTTCCGTTTTTTTTTTCTTGCTGTGGAAATAATCTATATTTCTGTTTGCACTTAATAACCTTTATAAACTATCACCATTGTCAGATGAAGTAACCTTACCAGTTTCAATCTTACCAAGTAACCTTGAAAAAAGGAATTGATGGATTAATTTAGTCACACTAAAGTCCTTCTGAATTAAATGAGGCTTAATTTTATTGTCATGACTAATTTTTCTGTATGAAATCAGGAACTTCATCCAATCCCAATCCATCATTTTTAACAAGATCAGTTTAACAATCACAGAACCTTTGAATAACAGAATAACATAAGCAGACCCCTGCTAAATTGGCCTGTCTAGTCCAGCAGCCTGTTTTCATAGTGGACAACTGCACAAGGAAGCAACTAATCTCCCAGCAGACAGTCTTCAGAAGCAATCACACTATCATGAAGGCTAATACTGTAGCTATTGATCCCCATGACTTCCATGAATTGGTCCAACTCTTTTTTTAAGCCAGCACCACATAGTGTAGTAACAAATTCCACAGTCTAATTACAATTATGATACTGTGGAAGATGTTTGCTATTGTTGAAGAGTAGAGGCCCAATAGCTTTGGGGTTAGCCTTAATAACCAAACATCAAAGTAGTGAATTCCAAAGTTTAATTAAAATTACAATGCTGTGGAAAATGCTTTGCTATCACTTGTATTTATTGAGGCACAACAGCTTTGGGGTTAGCCTTCATCATCAGATGTGAAGTTTTCCCACTGGTTGATGTCTCCTACAGCATAACTTTCATTATTATTAGTTTTAAAATAAATCCTTTCCTACAACTTTTTATAGAGACAACAGATAATTCAAGTGATTTCTTTACCTTTGCTACTGCTATTCAGTCCTTACTTTATGAAAGCATGTGATTGAGCTCCCAAATATCATTTTTAGAGAAATAGAAAGTTTGCTTTTGTCTGAAACAGTGATCCTGTCTTCCCATGGATAGCACAGCTTGGTTTCGTGTAAAAGGCTTATATAATGAGTACAAATTTCCCACAAAACTTACATGAACTACTAACTTTTTCCTTCTGTTTTTCTTCACAGAGGGAAATAGTACCCCCCTTTACAAAGTGCAGGGGAAAGATTTATGTTGAAAGTTGGTTCCAAAGACTCCCTTTTGTACTTGATCCCCACCCCCACCCCCCACATTTCTGCAAGGCAAGAAACTGAAATCCCACAATTACATTTCAAAGAATTGGCTTTTTAGTGGTGCTGAACATCCACATTTCCCAGTTGTTCTTGATGGAACTGCAGATCATTTATAAGATTCTGTCAAATCTGAAACATGAATCCATGTCCAGTTTCCAATATTTTAGTCTCCTTCTGCATTATACTGTGCATGCACAAACATGCCCTCCCACATACAAATGCCCTGCCAATATAATAATAATAATAAAGTTGGAAGGGACCTTGGAGGTCATCTGGTCCAACCCCCTGCTCAGGCAGGAAACCCTATACTATTTCAGACAGATGACCGTCCAGTCTCTTCTTAAAAACTTCCAGTGTTGGAGCATTCACTGGTTAATTGTTCTAACTGTAACGAAGTTTCTCCTTAGTTCTAGGTTGCTTCTCTCCTTGATTAGTTTCCATCCATTGCTTCTTGTCCTGCCTTCAGGCGCTTTGGAAAATAGCTTGACTCCCTCTTCTTTGTGGCAGCCCCTGAGATATTGGAACACTGCTATCATGTCCCCCCTTGTTCTTCTCTTCGTTAAACTAGACATACCCAGTTCCAGCAACCGTTCCTTATATATTTTAACCTCCAGTTCCCTAATTATCTTTGTTGCTCTTCTCTGTACTCTTTCTAGAGTCTCAGCATCTTTTTTACATCGTGGTGACCAAAACTGGATGCAGTATTCCAAGTGTGGCCTTACCAAGGCATTGTAAAGTGGTATTAATACTTCACGTGATCTTGATTCTATCCCTCTGTTAATGCAGCCCAGCACTGAGTTGGCTTTTTTCGCAGCTGCAGCACACTGCTGGCTCATATTTAAGTGATTGTCCACTAGGACTCCGAGGTCCCTCTCACAGTTACTACTATTGAGCAAGGTACCCCCTATACTATACCTGTGCATTTGGTTTTTCTTGCCTAAATGTAGAACTTTACTTTTTTCACCACTGAATTTCATTTTGTTAGATAGCACCAGGGCTTTTTTTCAGCCGGAACGCGGCGGAACCGCGTTCCGGCACCTTTTTCCGGGCCGGCCGCACCGGAAATAGCCCCTCCCACACCGGAAATAGCCCCTCCCAAATTTTACTTGCATTCCTGTTCTCTAAAGGGGCGGTCCTAGGGTTTGATGAGGGCGTGGCCAGGTTTG
>NW_015386716.1:1232865-1238865 GCF_001527695.2 Protobothrops mucrosquamatus
AGTGTTCAAGTCTGTCCAGATCCTCCTGTATCTTAAGCCTGTCTTCTGGAGTGTTGGCTATTCTTGCCAGCTTGGTGTCATCTGCAAATTTGATGATTTCAAATCATCAGATCCCCTCGTCAAAATTGTTGATGAAGATGTTGAAGAGCACTGGGCCTAGAAAAGAGCCCTGGGGCACCCCACTACACACTTCCCTCCATGTAGATGCGGTTCCATTGAGGACCACATGCTGAGTATGGCCAGTCAGCCAGCTATGGATCCATCTGGTGGTGATGCTGTCTAACCCACATTTTTCTATCTTATCAAGTAGTAGGTTGTGATCTACTTTATCAAATGCCTTACTGAAGTCCAAGTAAATTATATCGACAGCATTCCTCTAATCCATTAATTTTGTCACTTGGTCAAAGAATGTAATAAGGTTTGTCTGGCATGATCTGTTTTTGACAAACCCATGTTGGCTTTTAGTAATGACTTTGTTTGCCTCTAGGTGTTCGCTGATTCGTTGTTTGATTATCTTTTCCAGAATCTTCCCAGGTATTGAGGTCAGGCTGATAGGTCTGTAATTTCCTGGGTCCATTTTTTTTCCCTTTTTTGAAGATGGGAACTACATCAGCTCTTTTTCAGTCCTCTGGTAGTTCCCCAGTGCTCCAGGATCTTTGAAAAATATAGTTCAATTGTTCTGAGATCACATCTGCCAGTTCCTTGAGAACCCTGGGGTGTAATCCATCTGGTCCTGGTGATTTGAACATATGAACATATGAACAATAAGGTCTTTTGCACATTAGATAAAAAAAAACAGGAGGGATAAGGAGGAGTTTTCCTGAATTCCCATAAAGCCACAAAATAAGTGATTTTTTTTCGCCAGAAGATTCATAGGTAGGAGTCTAACATAACATCAAACTAGAAATATATCTTTTGACTATGCCGTAGACCTTCCACTTGATCCTATTAACATATTCTTTACATGAAAGAATATATACTTAATAATATTTTAAACACTGTGGATTTTTTGCATATGTACAATTTTGATGGCTGGACATAAAGAAATCTTAAGAAATCTCTTGTTGAAGGTGAGGGAAGAGAGTGCAAAAGCTTATATTTTAGTCATTTCTTTTTTAAAAAGATTATGTCAATAGGCAATACCAATTCAGAACAAACAGAAAAAAAATGAAGTAGCAGCAGCTGTGATCTTTCTAGATACAGTGATACACAGGAATTGTGTCTATAAGTATAAAATACTTATACTTATACAGATAACAAAGGCACATCTTGCCAACGCTGTGGTTTCCCCCCCCCCCTTGTTCTGTGTGGCTATGAAAAGAGAACCATGAGAAAGTCTGAATGAACAAAAATAGTATCTCTTTGAATTGTAGTGCTAGAGAAAATTGTTGGCAATATCTTGGATTCCAATAAGAACAAATAGCTAATATTAGATTGCCCACCAAATTGCTCACTGGAAGCACTAACAATGAAGCTAATGCTTAGATATCTGAAATGAAGTGAAGAGTTACAAAAGACTTTGATGCCCAGGAAAATGGAAGGCAATTGAAAAAAGGTATGTAGAAGACAAGATGCATCAATATTATTACTGATGATACACACAGGTCATGAAGTCCTAGAAGTAGCTGAATAACTCAGAAGTGACTGAGCAACAACTAATGTATTTGTATGTACGTGCACAAATGTCAGTTCCACACCCTCCCATTAATGACTTTTCCAAATTACTAGAAAATGGACCTTTTCCATTTTTTCCTTAGTCTCTCCAGAAGAATATTCCTGATAAAGTTGTATAAATTCCTTAAAAGAGGTATTTTGGAGCTATCATCTAAGAGAACTTGTTAAAGCAGCTGTATTTTTTTCAGGTTTGTGCAGCTGCTTCAGAAACTACTCTTACCCCCACTTTTATATGTATGCACAATTATTTAATTTGCAAATAGTCGTGCATGGTTATGAATGCAGAGGCATCTGGAAGAAGATGTGGCAGCTTATCAATTTGAAAAGCACCCTTTTCTTTGTGGCACTATGGTCCAATTTTAAAGATGGGTGTGATGTTCACCCCAGCAAGTGGACTTCATAAATGTCTGAATATCAACTTACTTGTAAATTTATTTATTTATTTATTTATTCATTCATTTATTTATTCTTTATTTTCTATTTTCATTCCATTCTATTCCATTGTGTTGATTTTTTTTAAAAAAAGTTATAGCTCTCTTATTGCCCATGTTAGCTTTTTATTTCTTTTAAAAAAAAATCTTGCTCAGGATCAAGGACTCAATCAATTCAGATTATCCCAGGAGTGATTTAGAGAAAATCCTAGTTTCTGGAGCTTCAACATGAGCCCTCAAAGTGGTTCAGATAATCTCTGAATACTCATAATAAAAATCCCTTTTGTGCTGGTCACTTTGAAAAACTTTGGGGAAGGGACTTCTGGTTTTGCGCCATAGCACACAGCTGAGGGATTGCAAAGCTCCACACACACGGCTAGTTTTGACCTGCCAGGGGACCCTATATCGGTCTAAGTCACCCCGGAGAGGTAACAAAGAAGGAGCCTCCCATGGATCATGGAACGAAGGCGGTCGATTCATTTGATCTGGGGAAAGCCCTCCAACACAGCGCTCTTGGAACAGGGTGAGAATATCGATCTTCTCTCTTCTATTTTGTAACTGATTTCCTGAGAAAGGTCCCCAAGATGCAAAAAATCCTCCAAAAGTGAGAAGAGAGGGGACCACACTCTGACCCTTCCATAGATGGAAGCAGCAACTTAATTTCTATGGGGGACAGAAAAATATTAAAATGAACTTAATAATACTACAGTCTGGATAAATCTGAAAATCATGAAAACTGTTAAGACTTTACATCTGAAAGAGTATTAATGAAACTACAAGAAAATAACTTTTTGCTTTAAAAGTTGGAAAATGAATGGCTACTGACACCTAGTGGAGGATTAGAGCATAGACCGACAGCTGCATAGACACAGAAATTGGCAAGATGCCTAGAAATAAAGAACAACTCTTCCTCTGAACCTCAGTGGCTTCTCCAAATAGAGAACAGCTGGGAACAGAGGAAAGAAAACACACTGGGCTACCTACTACAGAGTGAAAACAATATTTGTTTTAAAAAACTGCTGACCTTCTGGAATTATAAATACTTACTGGGCTGTGATTTCTAACGTCAAGAATTGTTTGCAGAGAAAGAAAAACCTTGACTTTTGGCTAATCTTCTAGGGGGGAATTTACTGGAAAGCCTCTAGGTGGTTAAACATTCTGGACTCTAAATCTGACTGGCTGATAATTGTAAGACCTCTGAATAAAAGAACTATTATAAAATACTGCTTTTAACAGTGCTTTGATAATTGGAAATGCATTGGATTATAAAAACCATATATAAAGATAAGAACTATACAAGATTTGGTTTTTTGGACCTTATGATTGGCTGGTCTGACAAGGCAAATTACAGAGACTATGGTACCAGTGAAAGACTATCTGGAGGGGGGGGAGACAAAATGGATGTTACATACCTATCAAAAAGTGGCAGGAAACCACACTTAATATCTCCTTCTGAAGGCCCTAGCCTGGAACATCAAAGATCTGCAGGAACAATACTTCAAGACAAGGCAAATATTTTCCAGGAGGAAATATAATGCAATGCTGTGACAGATTCAGAGGACAATGGTTTCAAATCATGATGAGATTAAAAACAACTTTGACAACATAAATGAACATATCTTTAACTTAAACCTACAATTAAAAAACTTTCAGAAAATGGTGACAAATAATACAAACAAAAGAAAACTTGCAAGATCTTCCCACAACAATGGAAATGGGAAGATATCTTATTTTTCGAAACTTCAAAATAAACTTGAAGATAGGAAAGAAGATCTAACAAAATGGATTATAGAACAGCCAGGAGAATTATTAGAGTTTGGGAGACAAAAAATGTACATTCTACCTAACTTGTCTTTTCTATTCCCAACAATATTCACAAAAATACAGGAAGAATCCCCTGGCAAGCTGAATACACTGATTTGGAAAACTACTTCAAAAAAGAAGAAGGCTAGAATTAAATTCAAGAGATTTGACTCGATCTACCAGATGGAATACTATACGATTAAACACTTGTTTGAATATGATTATTATTGTTAAAAATCAATAAAATATTTAAAAAAAACTTTGGGGAAGAACATATTTTTTTAAGACTTAAAAAGAAAAAGGTTTCTTAACTTGGGATATAGAAGAAAACTAATTGGTTTATATTTTAATGTAAATGTATGTAATTTGTACTGCCTGGACCCCAAAATATGGCCATATTTCATTTCATTTTTTCATTTCCCAATTTCACAGTGTTCATTCTCTAATTATGAAAAAAGTGCGTATAAAATGTTTGTATGTGTGTTTATGTTTGGTCCACAGGAATGCATATATTGATGAAAATAACATACAAGAACATGTTGCACAATGGAAAAATTCCATTAGGGGAAAGGTACCCACAAATCTGTGATTTTTCATGCAGACTCTTTTTTTAAAAAAAATTACAACACTGAGTTGGAACAGAAACAAATTAAAGATAAAATACAGAGAAATCACTGAAAATAAAAATGACAGGTTGATTTGTCACATGTTCCCTCAATATTTGAATGCAGTGACCACAGGCTTTAACCAATTAATCAAGCAATGCTTTTTAAAAAAGTTAACCTCTACAAGCAATTATATTTTAATTTCTTAATCTGTTTTTAAACTACTTTGCATCATTACTTTAACTGAATTTTATAACCATCAGAATTCTATCAACATTTTTAACTTCCCAACGGGTTTTTATGCATGATTCTTGGAAAGCTCACTATCCCCTTCAATTTAATTCCTTTAATATATTAAATAAATTATAGATACCCTACTCCTCTACCAAACATGAGACAGATATGTAAACTCTGGAATTTCAAAACCTGTTCCCTCTGTAAATTATTCAATATTTATCATAATAGTTTAGAAAACAAACATTGCTCAGTTTACATGCAAGAAAATGATATTAAAAAGCTATGTACTCTTGCACTGGATGATACACGTACAGTTTACTTCCAAATGAAAATGGAAGTATAGCTGAACAGTATTTATAATTTAATTTAACAGTTCATAATTTAATATATAGAATTATAGAGAACTGGTACAGTCACTAGTTTTAAGATTGTGAATCCATCTGTTTCATGATCGATTTTTCATTATCTTTTCAAAATCTATAAATCAGGACTGTCTAACTTAGATTTGGTGGCATTCAGAGGATTATGCTTCTTCCATTTATTTTGCATATGTTACAGACCACCCAGTGAATCAAAACAGAAGACTTATAGAAAAGAATTTGTACTGTGACATCAACACAATTCAGATTTATTCAGAATGACTCCCGTAGCTTCAGAAAGGTAGCTGTTGTGTTTTTGTTGCAAAGACAACAGAGAAATCTGTAGTAACTTGAACAATATGTGCATGATCCCTTCTTCTTCTTCTTCTTCTTCTTCTTCTTCTTCTTCTTCTTCTTCTTCTTCTTCTTCTTCTTCTTCTTCTTCTTCTTCTTCTTCTTCTTCTTCTTATTATTATTATTATTATTATTATTATTATTATTATTATTATTATTATTATTATTATTATTATTAATAATAATAATAATAATAATAATAATAATAATAATAATAAAGTTGGAAGGTCATCTAGTCCAACCCCCTGCTCAGGCAGGAAACCCTATACCATTTCGGACAAATGGCTGTCCAGTTTCTTCTTAAAAACTTCCAGTGTTGGAGCATTCACCACTTCTGCAGGCAGGTTGTTCCACTGGTTAATTGTTCTAACTGTCAGGAAGTTTCTCCTTAGTTCTAGGTTGCTTCTCTCTTTGGTTAGTTTCCACCCATTGCTTCTTGTCCTGCCTTCAGGCGCTTTGGAAAATAGCTTGACTCCCTCTTCTTTGTGGCAGCCCCTGAGATATTGGAACACTGCTATCATGTCCCCCCTCGTCCTT
>NW_015386716.1:1238965-1247356 GCF_001527695.2 Protobothrops mucrosquamatus
ACCGTTCCTTATATGTTTTAGCCTCCAATCTCCTAATCATCTTTTTTGCTCTTCTCTGTATTCTTTCTAGAGTCTCAACATCTTTTTTACATCGTGGTGACCAAAACTGGATGCAGTATTCCAAGTGTAGCCTTAACAAGGCATTGTAAAGTGGTATTAATATTTCATGTGATCTTGATTCTATCCCTCTGTTAATGCAGCCCAGCACTGAGTTGGCTTTTTTCGCAGCTGCAGCACACTGCTGGCTCATATTTAAGTGATTGTCCACTAGGACTCCGAGGTCCCTCTCACAGTTACTACTATTGAGCAAGGTACCCCCTATACTATACCTGTACATTTGGTTTTTCTTGCCTAAATGTAGAACGTTACTTTTTTCACCATTGAATTTCATTTTGTTAGATAGCGCCCAGTGTTCAAGTCTGTCCAAATCCTCCTGTATCCTAAGCCTGTCTTCTGGAGTGTTGGCTATCCCTGCCAGCTTGGTGTCATCTGCAAATTTGATGAGTTCCCCATCTATCCCCTTGTCCAGATTGTTGATGAAGATGTTGAAGAGCACTGGGCCCAGAACAGAGCCCTGGGGCATCCCACTACACACTTCCCTCCATGTAGATGCGGTTCCATTGAGGACCACACGCTGAGTGTGGTCCTCTTGCTTTAGAAGATTTTATGTGTCATGGATTTTAGGAGCAGAAAGTAAAACAGACACAATTTTGAATTGCTTATGTTTGGCAGACTTCTGTCCAATTCTGTAAACCTTCCTAAGCTAGATCTAACATAATTGGACACAATGATGTTAGTGAAAGAATTCATTTCAGTAAATAGATATAGCTGGTTTATACTAGCATGTCCATAGTCTGCAGAGCATGTGGACTTCTAGTAAGTTTATTATTATTATTAGTGTATGATGTTGTTACATTAGCCAGGATACTACAATGCTATTACAGAGTAGTAATTTGGCTGCCTGTGTACCAGCTCTGTCAGATATATGCTTGTATGCATCCCACAGTGCTCCAAAAGAAGGCGAGCTAGCTTTGCATCAGAAAGAAAGACAAGTGACTCTTTCTGCAGTGTCATCCAAGGCCCCCATCCTTTCCCCAGAGCTGCCTCACAAATAGGCGTCACAACCAGGTAAGTTAAGAGCTGGCAAGAATCTGACTACCTGTATGGAGCACCAACTTATCTCCCCACCAGTGGTACCTATTTATCTACTTACATAGAACATGCTTTCAAATTGCTAGGCGGATAGAACCTGAGGCAAGTGACGGGAGCTCACCCCGCCACACAGTGCTAGGACTCGAACTGCTGGAGCAGAGACCATCTCCAGTATCATTAAGCCACTGAGCCACCATGCCTCTAATCTAGTAAAGTCAAAGCTAGGAATTACTTATGCAGAAATATCTTGGTAGAATTGGTGTTTTTATGTGAGAGCAGCACATGTACTGCTACCAAAATTTACACTATGTGTAATTTTGTGTAAATGTGATTCTCCTCCCCTCTGCCCCACAATACAGTTTTACTTCTGCTTCCTTTCAAATTGCATAGGAAAAGAAAAGGCAAAAATATAATAGTCTGCTCTTTTCATCTATGCACAATGCTATATGCATACACATATTGGAATAATCTCTCTCAAAAGAGAGCAGAGGAAGCTGCCTTTGCTAGTTTGAGTGTCCTAGAACGTGGCATTCGATGTCATATCACATATCACATAGAAAATACTGAACATCTTTGTATAATTGTGAACAATTTTAGTGTATTTTTATACTTAAGGGTACCTTAATCTTCTTTATAACTATCGTAAAGCCCATTAATATGATCAGTACATGCTCACTAAGGAAGTAAAAAATGAACTGGATTATAAGAGCAAGCCCAGACTTCAACATATGTGTGATTTCTGAATGTATAGATTATAGGAAATGAATAGTCTTGACATACTGATATCTCATTATTCTAAGCCAGCATGGGACTGATTAGGGAAGCTGTAAATTATATTTTATCAACATCTGCTTAGCTATTGGTTTCTTGTCTCTGCATTATATATTACAAATATATAGTCCTAAGTATGATAACCATATATTAACACACAAGCATCATATAATCTTGAGGTAAACATTCAATTCAATTAAAAACAGGATTCACACATTGAAGTTCTGTGGGAGAGGAATGCAAACTCTATTGTCATATCTCAAGAGGCACAGTCCCCTCTAAAGACTGTTACACATTTAGCACTATAATTTGAAAGGAGTTACATGCACACTCCCTTAATCTGAAATCTCCTTAGAATGATACTCCAAGATTATCCACTCCAATGATTTATAGCCTAGACCAGACAATGCTGTGATGATATAAAGCTTATCCACATTTAGCCATATATCACTTTAGTAATGGTTGGATGATGTTATAAATTGTTAGTGTGGATAGATTCTGTAGTCACTCAATTTTCTCCTTGAAAAACTTCCTTATGAGATTGGATGGTATCCACCCAGATTACTGGGTTTTTCTCTTCTGAGAAAGAATAACTAAAATGTAGCCATTATTATGCTCTTAATATACATTAGCCAAAGCATTTTTCTAAACTTGACTACCAAAGCTATTTTTCATGTGTGCCTTTGAAGACAATAGAGAACTTGAAAAAATCATTTGTTTTTGGTACGTGCCTATTATTTAACACCAGGATTACCACCAGTCAAGCAGTCAAGCAGTAAATAACAGCCTAATCAAGGAACTACCAAGGAGAAAATAACACCAACAACAACACTGACAAAACAATCTGCTATAGATAAATAAGAGCGAAGTGCACTCCCTTCTACCATTGAAGATGTTACCTAGCTGTGTAATGAAACATCTGCATGAAAACAATCAAGTTCAGAGAGCACCAAGGATTCCACATTTCTAAATTCACCCAACTCTCTATATTACAATTTTGCGTGGTATTCATCACTAAAAAGCAAAAAGAAATAAACAAGCCAAAACTGAAAACCAAAATAACAATAACAATACAGAACCCAATAAACAAACTGCGATCATACACAATCACATAACCAAGACTGGGACTAACAAACATTCTCCCAACAAGCTGGGCTCCTGACTCATTCTCACTGATACAGCATGAGAGAAGAGACAGATCATAGCTCTATGATCTAAACTGGACTCTATTCAAACAGCTTTTTTCTATGTGGCCCATATAGTTCTTTTCACAGTTGTTGCACTGGACTTGGTATATGACGCCTGATCTTTGATTTGTTTCTGTTGGCTCTTTAGTTTTGATAGGTCTGTCTGAGAGTTGAGGCTGGTTTATGGTTTCTGGTAAGCTATCTACCATTCTGCACGAGCACTCCCTGGCTATCAAAAGACACGACCCAGTGCTCCTCATATCCGTCCACGAGGACTCAAAAGGACACAAGTTTGATTTAACCGGGATCACAATTATAACCCAAGCAAAGTCAAGGAGAGAAAGAGAATTCCTTGAGGCCTGTTCTCCACTAACCAATCAGTGAATAAACACATTGACACCGACCCTGCCTACTAACCACTGAGAGCGAAAGAGCTACTTCAACTGAAATACCGGAAGCAACATTCCAAACAAAACAAACACAATTCAAACCCACTGAAGATGTCCGCCCCCCCGAACATTTGCAACCTAATTACCAAGCCCAGAGATCAAATCAACAGCCCAGCTACCAATCCGAGCTACTAATATTCAAACACACACACACATACACACACACACACACATATGAATGGCACTATCTTATCTGACATAAGTGCAAAGGTAATCAGAGATAATAATTTGTAAGTCATTAATCTTGATATTTGCTATTAGGCCAACACTGTACATCTCACATCAGTGCCTTAAAGCACATTTGACAAACAATGCAAGTCATTAATCAACATTAGAAAACAAGTTCCAGCTGAATAAATACCAACATCTGCTTTTTTCTGCTGCTGAAACTCTTGCTTTGTTTTGTCATTTTTAGTGAGCATAGAAGCAAGTGTTGCACAGATTTTAAAAAATCTATAGAAATGTACAAAAAAAGTCCATTTATTTTCAGAAGTATCTGAGCCTCCATGAAACCTCAGCAATAGGACTTTAGCTCATATATAGGCCTGACCCTCTCTTAATGTGAGAACTTGTTATTTAGACCTACACTGAACTGGTTATGGGTCAGAATGGACATACACTAGTATATGAGTTTGAAAATTACCATATTCACTTATGGATGAGAAGCCTGAAGCAACGCAGCTAGGATGAAGAACAGCTCAAATCTAGAGTCAGTTAGCCTCGTTATTAGTAGCAATGGTTCACAACATAGATGGAATGGAATGCACCCTGATTGTTTTTTGTTTTCTAACTACAAAAGAGATTCCAGGTTTGTGGAGAAGCATTAACAGAATGCATGTTGGATAGCTGTAGTGCATGTAGTGCATATGGATAGCTGATCATTTATGACTTCTTCAGAAAGAGCACTGGCTTTACAGTAGAATAATAGAAGCAAAACCTGTAGCTTTAACAGAGGATTGTTCTAAAACAGGGGTGTCAAACTGCCGGCCCGCGAGCCGGTTTCATCATACCGAAGCTGCGCCCACCCCATTGTCGGCAATGCAAAAAGAGTTGTGATATGTCGCGACACATCACGTGATGTGGCGAGTTTGACACCCGTGTTATAGAAGTTCAGATTTGTTTCACTAGGGACTGTGCTTTCAGAAGGGTTTTCTCTATTTTCCCCTTCACTTTTTAGTGAAATTGATAGATGCTGATTTATACAGAATCACTTTACCACTGTAAAAGCTTCCATAACCTGTTTCCTATTTTCTATGTTTACACAATATCCCAAACCTTAATTAAGCAAATGGTTTGGGTTCATATCATGCATTAAGACACATACATAAATACCCTAACAAACCTAACCAAAGTTAAGAATAATTCAGCTTAGAATACTGGGGAAAAGCAGTATTTACAGCTGGTCACTTCATGGTCATTCAGTTACAAAAGATTTTGAAAAAAAATACTTATAATCCACCCTCAAAGTTACAACTGCTGCACCACTCCCCATGTTCATGTAATCGCATTTTGGGCACTTGGCACCTGCATTTATTATGAGTTACAGATTCATGTATATAATTGCATTTTGCAACTTTTTTGTTGTTTTCTGAAAAAAAAGCCCTTTGAATCAGGGGATTCAGACTTATGAACATAGTGACTTGCTTAACAACCCTCATAAAAACGGCTGTAATATTAAATATTAAACTGTAAATATTTAATATTAAAATAAATATTAAACTGAGCCTGTAATATTAAATCCAGTCACATGATGACTTGACCAAAATTCCAGGCTCAGTTATGATCGTAAGTCAAGGACTACCTATAGGGACTGGGAATATTCTTCTAGATCTAGCATACGGTCACAATCCACATGGTCAGTGCAGTTGCTATTGTAGTTGTAACAAATACAAAACTATTGATTGAATGGAATAGAATTGAGCGAATTAGTTCCATGGAAAGTTCAGTGGCTCAGAAACAGAGCAGACCCCAGAAAATTATTTATTTTTTTCCCTTCAGAAACATACTGAGATCAGTTGCCCTGACAACAATTTGTCATTTCCTGAAAGTGATTCTTCTAGAAAAGGACATGATTTATGATATTTTGTCATGGTTCCCCTGAGGAGTAGAATATGTTGGAAATAGCTTGTAAACCATTTCCTGTTCCAAAAGTTCCAAAAACCTTGTTCAGTAAATGGCATGATATTCATGGAACAAACATAATTGATTTCTGGGGGAAGAAAGACAACAGAATCGTCTGAGGGAAATCAGAACATGGCACAACAGGACCATGGAATTCTGCACATTTCTGTGGTGACACAAAGGGCCTCATTTATCCAAAGCGCGCGCGCGCACACACACACACACGTAGGTCTTTGGCTATTCGGGTTTTCTCCCGCGTAAAATTGGAAGTGTCTTGGCGACATTTCAATGAAGTCCCATTCGTCATCTTCAGGCTGGTGTTTTCAGCTTCGTGCTTCTAGGAGTAATGTGTGATCGCAGCTGTTTCTTCCTTTTGATACTAAATTCTTTGATACTAAATTAGTAGACCAGAGAAACGCAGTGGACATAGTATACTTAGACTGCAGTAAGGCATTTGACAAAACTGACCACAACTTGCTGCTTAGTAAGCTAGAAAAAGGTGAGATAGACAACATCACCACCAGATGGGTCTGTAGCTGGCTGACAAACTGTACTCAGCAAGTAGTCCTCAATAGTACTACATCCACATGGGGAGAAGTAAGCAGTGGGGTTGTTAGGCCCAGTACTCTTTAATATCTTCATCAGTGACTTAGATGAGGGAATAGAAGGGAAACTCATCAAATTTACAGATGACACTAAACTGGCAAGAATAGCCAACACCCCAGAAGATAAACTCAGGATCCAAAAAGATCTTGACAAACTTGAACAAGGGGTCCTATCCAACAAAATAAATGTTAATGTGGAGAAAAGCGAAGTTTTACATTTAGGCAGAAAAAATCAAAGGTATAAGTACAGATTGGGCAAGACCTGGCTCAAAAACAGTAACTGTGAGAGGGACCTTGGAGTCCTAGTGGACGATCACTTGACTATGAGCCAGCAGTGTGCAGCAGCAGCCAAAAAAGCTAATACAATCCTGGGTTGTATAAATAGAGGCATAAAATCAAGATCAAGTATTAGTACCGCTTTATAAAACCCTAGTAAGACCACACCTGGAATACTGCAACTAATTTTGATCACCATACTACAAAAAAAGATGTTGAGATTTTAGAAAAAATTCAGAGAACAGCAACTAAAATGATCAAAGGCCTGGAGTCTAAAACATATGAAGAATGGCTGAAGGACTTGGGTTTGGCTAGTCTAAAGAAAAGAAGAAACAGGGGTGACATGATAGCAATATTCCAGTATTTGAGGGGCTGCCACAAAGAGGAGGGCATCAAATTATTCTCCAAAGCACTAGAGGGCAAGACAAGAAACAATGATTGGAAACTGACCAAAGAGAGAAGCAACCTGGAATTAAGGAGAAATTTCCTAACAGTGAGGACAATTAACCAGTGGAACAGCTTGCCACCATAAGTCGTGGGTGCTCCATCACTGGAGGTTTTTAAGAAGAGACTAAACAGTCACTTGTCTGAGATGGTATGGGTTCTCCTGCTTGAGCATGGGGCTGGACTAGAACACCTTCAATGTCCCTTCCAGCTCTATTCTATTCTAAATAGAGTGGTGTTTTCAGTGCATTAAGCCTTGCTTAGGTATAATTACAAATATTTTAAGTGAGACTGAGAATGAGGGCTAACTGGAAGTGTTCTGATTTTAAAACAGAGAATAGTTTAATTTGGGGATGAAGTTGGTGCTTTAACATCTAGAAATTCATCAGACCTATTTAGCTGTCAACTGAATTAGTCTGCTCAAAGCTGAAAAATATAGTATGCTTGGAGTTTGTAAGAATGCTTAAATTTTCTTTTTGTTGGCGTATTTAATAATGATGCTAAGAAACATCTATTCCTGGTTGATTTATTAATTTTTTGAAACAAAACAAAACATTTCTTAATAGTGTACCATATATAAGTAGTCTTCGACTTACAACGATTCATTTAATGACCATTTGAAGTTACAACGGCACTGAAACTGTGACCTATGACAATTTTTCACAGTGGCCATGGCAGCATCCCCATAGTCACGTGATTTACATTTGGATGCTTGACAAGTGGTTCATATTTATGACAGATGCATTTTCCTTGAGTCATGTGCAACCTTTCAACAAGCAAAGACAATGGGGGAGCCAGGTTCACTTAACCGTGGTACTAATTTAACAACTTCAGTGATTCACTTAACAAATGTGGTAAGAAAAGTAAAAATGGGGCAAAACTCACTTAACAAATTTCTCACTTAACAACATAACTTTTGGGCTCAATTGTAGTCATTAGTTAAGGACTCACTGTAACTATGACATTAATCTTTTAATGTCCTATTATCTTAGCAAGTTTCCATTTTCTTTAATGAAATTGAATAATGGAACAAAGAATCATTCTCAGGCTATTGTTGTGTTAGTACAATAACTAACTCCATTGTTTGAAGAAGCACTTAGCAAGCAGCCTGACTTTCTCTCTCAATACCAATAACTTAAGAGTATTGCCAACTATTTCATATAATATCCATATTGAGGTGAAAACACTGACTTGTCAGACACTGGTAATGATATAATCAATGTGAATGAGATTCTTGATAATGTTATTTTAAAAAAAACTGGGTTAAAAACTGAAAAAATGGCAGCTTGACCTTGTTGTGTGGTAGATGTTTGAGTCATCTTTCAATGCATAAAGAGGACAAGAAAGTTGCACAGGACTTTCATAATCTTTGAAAGAAAAAGGACC
>NW_015386717.1:0-82269 GCF_001527695.2 Protobothrops mucrosquamatus
AGCAGATGCGCATATAAAACTTACATTCCAAACACTTGGAAGAGCTGTTAGCTATTGTCCTTCAAAAACAACTGTACTATGCAGACACCAGTGGAGGGAGGATCTTTTCTCTACTTGGCAAAACAGTGAGACTCCCAAGGTTATCAGCCCTGATCATATCCTTAAGGAACACGTGATTCCAAAGAAACAGATTCATTCACTGCCAAAGGATTTTAAAGAATGTTGCCTGCTTCTAATCCCTTTAATCCTCGCAATAGCTCCGTGAAACAGGTCATTATTGCTCCTAGTTTACAGGCTGGAAAAATGAGACTGAAAGAGAATGACAGTACCAAGGAATGAATCCAAAGCATAGCCATGACATGAATAAGACAGGACAAAAGTAAATAGTAGGTTGCTTTGATTGGAGGCGAGGGAGAGAGGGGAGGGTTAGAAAAGGGTAGCAAAGTTGATCAAGGAAAGCAATGGGCTGTATAGCAAGCTTTCTGTTTCGGGCACTTTTGAATCAGTCTTCCCCCACCCCACCCCTGCAGTTTTCTTGGCAACTTTTTCAGAAATGTTTGTCCTTGCTTTTTTCCAAGGGCTGAGAGAGAAGGACTGGCCCAGCTGGTTTCATGCCCATGGCAGGATTAGAACTCACTGTCTCTGTTCCTAGCCCAGGGCCTTTATCTATTACACTTTATCTACTTTCATGGTAGACCTGGCTGCAGGAATTCCTTAGCAAAAATTGGAAACACAAATGAGTTGGCCTTCCCCAACCTGGAACCTCCCAGTGTGCTGGGCTTCTGCCAGAATTCGCAGCCAATCAGCCCAAAGCTGGTTCAGAAGATTGAGAATGCCACAGCTATTCAGAGTTTGAGTGGTATCAGCTGTTTGTGGACAAAGAGACCAAATATTCTGAATAGTAAAATTTAATTGTTTGAGTTCAATCTGTCTACAGCAGTGTTTCTCAACCTTGGCAGCTTCAACATAAGTAGGGTTGACTTTAGGAGAGTCTCTGTGGATTTCAGTCAGGCAATTTGGAGGCTGCAGTTGGCCAACTGCCCAAGTGTAGTCCCCAGTGTGTCTCCTAAACAGTGCGTTTTAATTTTTAATTTTGTGCAACTGATTGCATAAAAATGCAATGGTGACCTTATCCAAAATGTTCTAGTTTCACCTACGTTTTTGGAGAATGCCCCTCCTTCCACTCCCCCCCCAATATATCTCAAAAGTTGAATATGACCCTCTCTTCAGTATAATGTTGTGCACCTCTGTTATAAAGACAGCCAAGCAGGCACAGGATGTTTTTTTTAAACATAACACATTCACCATTGGTCTTATGAAAGCAGAACTGAAGCATATCATGTGTGAACCTTTGAGGACAGAAATCAGGCATAATGCCACAAAATCTTGAACAAATGTTGAAAATGTGGAAATATTTGGAGTACCGCTGTCTGGGATGACAACAACAAGAGACAACAGTAGAATTTCACAAAATAATTGGAATTAGTTTTTCAGCCAGGGCAACCCTGTGATCAAGCAGGAATGCTATTCACACTTGGCTCACCCACCCAGTGCCTGAGAAGAATAATGCAAATGAAATGGCTCTTTCTTGCCAGCTCTAATTAAGGCTGAGGATCTCTGTTTGCTTGACCTACATTACATGGGATTTACACTTAGTAGTTGAGTAGGCAACTCAAATGGCAATCTACTTGGGTTTAAGTCATTGCCGGAAATTGGTTGTGATCAGTTTGAAGTGCAGTTTTAATCCATGTCAAAGCAAAAAGGAGAGGACCAGTGTTCCAGTAAAACCTTGTGGTTTCCGAAGGTTGATCATCTACAGGGGAACAGTACAAACACAACTCATGTAAGCATGTATGTTAACTTGGGAACCAACATCTTTGAACCTGAGTAAAATTATTCCTGTTTATTCAGGTACAAAGATGTGGTTTGCACTTTCCGTATCATGTTGAAAGTGCTATTTATGTTGCCAATAATGTGACTATGTAAGTTATATTGACATGGAACGTTTGATATTTTTAGGTTACTCTCTTTGATATTCTACCCTGCATTAATATCACACAGATGCAGAAACAACAAGAAACAGCAAAAAATCCTTTTGGCGTCACTTCTGAAATCATTCTTAGAACCTTTCAGTTTTTGATGCCATTCTTCTTTCTCCAACTCATGCAATATGTCCAGTTATTTATCTTTCAGCCTTGCTTTCACCAAACCCCAGTTGTTCCCTCAGCTCTAACATTAAAAACAAAACTCTGGGGGAAAAAAATCCTAAATCCCCTCCTATCATCATATTGTTGTTCTATCCTGCCCACCCTCCATTCAGTCCATTTGTTGAATAACCTTTGACATCTCGTTTCCCTTCCCCCATCCTCAGCAATTCGTTCTTCTCATCAGAATTCATGCATGGTTTGTTTTTCTGAATTTGGCATAGATTGGATGGGCCAGATGCTTGCTCTCTTCTGAGCTTTTGAACAATGTTTGCTGGGGCTGCATTCCTACCCCCCACCCTCTTGATTTATATCAATGTGGAAGAGCTTGGTGAATAGCAGGGGACAAGGCTGACTGTTTTCTTGCTTGTCCCAACTATTGTATCTGCCGGCTACTTTGAACAAAGGTGCTAGCTTTTCAAAAAAGAAAGACAAAATAAAAGCAGAGAGAAGGGGAGTGGGGGAGTAAGGAGTAACTACTGTGTAACTGATTGCAAGGTGTAAATGTACTGGTAATCGAATTGCTGTGCACAAAATGCCTTAGAGAGACTAATCTGAGACACTGTGAAACCTGAAATCTCACATAATGTAAACCTCTGTGCAAACAAGCTGTACTGAATGTTCTCTAACAATCTGCCTTGCCATCTATCTCTGCATCCTCCTTGAATCCCACTTGTTTCCATGTCCTGAACATGTGACTCAAAGTTTTTGCTAATTTCACATCCAGCCTTTGAGAAATACACAAGACTTTGGCATCCCTGAAAACTTGTAGCATCTAAGATTATCTTACTATAATAAGTAATTGTATAAAATTACAGTACATATGTGCTTCAGTCTACATGGGTTTCTACTGGTGTTAGTGATGGTACAGTTAAGAATAACAGGTTAATATAATATGGCATGTTGTCTTGAATGCTCAACAGACTTCCTAATCCCAAACATTTTAGCACAAAATGACATCTTGAAAGCACTGTCAATTTGCTAAAACCCAACAATTCCCCCGATGCTTTAATAAATCAAGTGCAAGTCTTTGGGTAAAGTACAGAGAACGGGAACCCCAATTTTGTGCACAGCTTGGATGCCAAAATGCTACAAGTTACAACATATATTTAAAGTACATCCCAAAATCAGTGCCCAAGTCAGATGATTACTTTTCTATTTTATATCAATAATCATTTATAATTATTTTTGTTGGCAGAAATAATTGCCCATGAAACCTCTGCAGAACCATAATGAATGAACATAAATAGAACGTTTTAAATTATTGATAGATATTTAAACTTTTGCAGTACCAATTTCATAGGCTGGGCTGCCTTTAAATTTATGTACATTATGGTACTGAGGTAAAATGATCAGTTTAGTGAACCTTGTAGGGTCAGAAGTGGCAACCATATTTAATCCAGGGGGTTTTCTTACTCTGAAATTGAGCTATTGGGAGGTGAAATTATAATGCGACCATGCCTTTGATCATAGTATTAGTAGCATAATTTGACTGAGGCAAAACAAATTTCCTGGGAGATTGAAAGCTAGTGCCTGATGCTATCATTTTTAGACTCACGCAAGAGGATTGCTTTGGAATCATCTTTAGTCATGGTTAGCACGTGAGCCCGGTCTGTTTATATATCTGACAAACAATAGTTCCTGTTGACACCCTCCCATCACTTCCTGGATATAATATTCTGTAGTACTCAGGAAAGGAGGGATTTCTGTTAACAGGACCCCCTTCATGAACTCTGCCTCATCATAGACAAGGCAATGGAAAATTTATAAGAGCAAGTAAGCTTCAGGTTTTATTCAAAATCTCATGTTCCTGGACTCATTCCAAATCCTCTCAAGGTTTCTGCCATTCAACAAATGAGTTTGGCAGTGAAGCTCTGTTTGAATCATAACACAAGAATGAATTATTTTGGAACATTTTATGAGGTGGGTTTAATTTAGACCAACTTTAGCTTTGCATGAAATGCAATCATTTCCTTAGCACTGGCATTAATGCAGTTTCAGTAACGATGGAGAAAGGAAATAAGATTTTTAATATATATAAAAAATAGTTTCCTTGCTTCACAAAAGTTGTAAATACCAAAGTAAACCAGTAATCAGTTATATATATTGATCTGTTTTAAAAGGCATATCTGTAGAAATCTGTGATCTCACTGCTGCAGGTCTTGAGGCATCAAAGGGGAGCTATTTTATAATACCCATTAGATTATTCCTTTTTGAATTCCATTTTGTTTATGTATGTGCAAACAACAGGGATGAGCCCCAATCCTTTCTAAAGACATACCAGAAATGTCTAATCAGCAGAACCATTCTTACAACCAAGAGAGATGTTTGTAATAGTGGTGAATAGTCTGTAGCTCTAGTGTAGGATGAGGGTGAAGGTTTGTTCTCCAAGCTTGTGGGTTGGTTTCTGAACAGTTCATTAGCAGACTAGGTAACATCTTCAGCAGAGTTTAGGGGATATCAGTGTCATCATTCTTCTATTTATAAGGGCTTCGTATGGTTAGTGGGTCTTGTGATGGATCGCGTGTGGGTGTATCAAGTGAGGGTCTTGTGATGGGTCAAGTGTGAGCATGACAAGTAAGGGTCTTGTGATGGGTCAGGTGTGAGCATGTCAAGTAAGGGTCTTGTGATGGGTCAAGTGTGAGCGTGTCAAGTGAGGGTCTTGTGATAGGTCAGGTGTGAGCGTGACAAGTGAGGGTCTTGTGATGGGTCTTGTGATGGGTCAGGTGTGAATCAGCAGAGAGAGGCTTGTGATGGGTCTTGTGATGGGGAGGTTACTTCAGGTCATTGGAGAGTATGAATCATCAGTGGGTCAGGTGTGAGTCATCAGTGAGAGGCTGGTGATGGGTTTTGTGAAGGGAGATTACATCAGGTCATGGTCATTGGGAGGTGAACTCCAGGTGGGAGGGGGAGGGGTCTTGTGTGAGTTGGTTGAGGATTGGGTGCTGTCTCTGGTTGGCTGTGCGGTTGATTTGGATTCCAAGGGGTTTGTAGGCTGGTTGTAGGTCGATGTGTCTGTTGATGGAATTGCTTGTGGAGGGCCAGCTTTTGATGAACTCACGTGTGGTGGGTGGTAGCATGGCCAATGATTTTTGTGTTGCTCCAATCGAACTGGTGTTATTTGGTATCAGTGTGGGTAGAGATTAAGGATTTGGAATCATGGCATTTAACTGCTAGCCGGTGTTCATGGATCCTGGTTTTTAATTGATGAAATGTTTGTCCCATGTAGAAGTGGTTGCAATTGTTACAGTTGATTTTGTAGATTATGTTGTTTTTTTTTCACCCTTCTGTGTCTTGTCTTTGGTTCTGGATAATTCCTGGTGGACTGTGGCTGTGGGCTATCGCTATTCCTAGGAGTTGGAGAATCCTGGCTGTCATTTCCGTCACCCCTTTTGGGTATGGTTGGGTTAGTTTTTGCATAGCGGTTGGCTATGTGGTGTGTTGTGGTTTGGGTGCTGTATGTTGGAATACAAAGTTTTTTGGATAGCCATTAGGGAGAAAGACATCAAGCAGCTGTTTCTCTTTTACCTTTTCTTAGTGTTGTGGTGCTGCAGTGTATCCTGGCCCTTCTGAAGAGGTCTGGACACAGCTTCTTTTATTTGTGCTTGCAAAACTGAGGATTTGGTCTGTGTGCTTAAGTTTGCAGTAGAAATGGGCTTCCCGTTCTCCATTGTCCAGTCTTCTTATGTCGATGTCAAGGAATGGTAGTCTGTTGTCTGTTTCCTCTTCATGTGTAAATTCGATCCCAGGGAATATGTGGTTAAGTAAGTGGTATGTTTCTTCGATTTGGGAGCGTTTGATGTTGATGAAGGTATAGTTTCTTATTATCAAAGGTCTACCTAAATACCTGTTTTGCTTCTTGAATAGAACTCAGTCAGCCTTGATTTAAACAATCCAACTTGTTGCAGGTCTTTAGATATTTACCTGGCAGTCAGCCTTTCAAATTCAGTAGGATTTAAAGTGTGGAGAGTATAACTTTGTGCGGTAATATTTTAGTCCTAACTGTGCTTATTAGAACAGTGGTTCTCAACCTTTTTAATGCCGCGACCCCAACCGGTTGTAAGTCAAGGACTAACCCAGTCGTAAGTCGAGGACTACCCAACCGGTCGTAAGTCGAGGACTTTCCCTGCCCGGGAGCGCCGCGCATGCGTGGTTCCGCCCCCTGCGCCGGCCGAGGCGTAGCTGGCAAGAGGCAGAGACAGAGCAGGCCGACCACCAGCTGGCCCAGCCCAAGGGAGGTAAGGCACCCGTCGGAAAAGGGGGAAAAAATGGTGGACAAAAAAAATGGCGGACAAAAAAAATGGCGAACAGCCTTACTTGGCAACCCCCGTGAAATGGTCGATCGACCCCAAATGGGGTCCCGACCCATAGGTTGAGAACCACTGTATTAGAAGATCCAAATAAAATCAAACTGGATTGAAGGCAATTCTATACATTATATTAAGAACAATTTCTTCTGCTATGTAATAAACTTATTTCTTGACTGCTGCAGTCAGAATCTTGATGGCTTACACCCAAAAAAAATACAATTTAAAACATCCATGGCACAAAAATAAAAATACAAAACTACAACAGTAAAACACAAGAGCAAAAATTAAGATGATGACATCAGATCATAGAAAGGCTCTTTGATACAGCTTAATCTTCAAAAATTTCTGAAGAAACATAGAAGAGGGAGCTAGCCTGGCCTCCAAAGTGGTTCCATGGTGTCAGTGTTGCTATAGAAAGCAGAAGCTCCTTATTTTGGCTCTCCTGAAAGTATGGAATTTGTAATTGTTTCTCTTTAGTAGATCTCATTTCTTAGACCAACATTCAAAGGAGAAGACCCTCCTATAGGTATCTGATGCCAAGCCATTAAGGGCTTTCTTTATAGGTTGAAATCAATACCTTAAATTTGATGATCAGAAACCAAACAGCAATTAAGGCAGGTGTGATATGTTCCCAATTCCAGGAGTCCAAAATATGCACGCCACTGCTTTTGGACCAAGTGGGTGATCGTTTCTAAATACTCTTTAAGGACAGCTCCAAATAAAACTCAACCTGGTTAGTCTAATGGGCAATGAAAAAGGCATGAGATATTTCAGCTAGTTATTTAAAAAAGAACCTTAAAATTTGCTCTGAGCTGGTCATTCGGCTCAGGTGTTATAAAATCTGGAGTGCTCACCCATTCTTGACCAATGTTGCTCAAATGACATTTGAAAATGTGTTCATCACTAATGTTTGAAGGAGAAAAGTTTAGCAAGTACTGGCTTCTATGCAAGTAACTACTTGTAGGATCCTGACTCACAAGGAAGCCAATCACCATAAATCTGTATTGGTAAAGTTCTTTCTCCTACAGACATTCCCATTGAATGAATAAACGTCTACAGGAGATAAACATCATTTGAGTGAAATCAGGGGGAAATGGGACTTCCCCAGAATAATCAAGATTTTCTAGTGTCTCAACAGGGCTTCTGTTTTCAACTTAAGGAGCCACTGCAATGGGAAACAAAGGTGAAATCTTCCTTGAGTTGAACTTGTCTCCTGGTGATTTTATGGATCTAGGTTTGAGTTTCTTGACAACAGTATGCAAATGGCTTGCCACTGCTTTATGTTAGAATGTTATTTTGACTTTCCAGTCTAGCTTACAGTATCTTCTTGGTGCTTTGCCATCTAATGATGTGCTCACCCTGTTTAGCTTTTGAGATCGGCAAGGTTAGCTAGGTGCTAGGAAAGAGAAACAGGAAAGGTAGACTTTAAAGCAGGGGTGTCAAACTGGCAGCCTGTGGGCCAGATCCGTCACGCACAGGATACCCCGGCTCTGCAAAAGCAAAAAAACATTGCGATACATCACGATACACCATGTAATGCAACTGAGTTTGACACCCATGCTTTAAAGCATTTTGTTAATGCTGTTTTCCTGTCAAAGGTATTGTCAGGAAAAGAAGCTATTCAGTACAAAGAACACAGCCATTAGTGGATATGTGATTTTCAACAGAGAGCAGACTAAGGAAAAGTTACACTTTTTTCTCCTATGATCAACTTCAGTTTCATCCAGCTCCATGACTTCTTTGGGTAAAGAAAAAAAACATGAACACTTCACATTACAAGTGCATTTAATGAAATCCGGTATGGTGTTGGTTCACGATAATGGCAGTATGGCAGCCCCCGAGAAGGTTTACAGCAGACATGTCAAACTCGAGACGTCACATGACATCGCGAGACGTATTGGGACTAATTTGGCATTGCTGGCAATGGGGTGGGTGCAGCTCTGGTATGATGAAACCGGCCCGTGGGCCGGCAGTTTGACACCCCTGGTTTACAGACTCAGGAGTAGGCATAGGGAAACAATGTATTTCTTTGGGAACCTGACACATGTACTTTTTTTGGCAAGAGTTCCTCTGAACTTCCCACTACTGTAGGAAAGAAAAGGAGTCATGTGGAATTTCATTAACAAGAACAATAATATGATGTGGCCCTATATACTACCAGCAACCTTAGTTTATTTTTTCTTAATACCAAAAAGCAATGGAACTGTGGACTGTTTGCTACTGGACCTGGAAACTATCTGTGGAACCATGCTAAAACTCTACTGGAGCTGAGGTGAGCTAATAAAATATGGAACTAAATAGTAATTTGAGCTATTTTCCACAAAAATAACTAGTGAAGTTTTATTCCATTTCAAAAATAAGATGTTTCAATGTACAAGTGAAAAATAAAACAGCCTTTCCAATCTAGATATTTGGAGGGAGGGAATTAATAGGACTGAAGAAAGAGAACTATTGGCCTGATACTGGTATATTTTTTAGTAATTTACAGGAGTTAAATATATTCCTTGTCATGGAGGAGGAAGAGAAAAAGGAAGAGGAGAAAGAAAGAAAGAAAGAAAGAAAGAAAGAAAGAAAGAAAGAAAGAAAGAAAGAAAGAAAGAAAGAAAGAAAGAAAGAAAGAAAGAAAGAAGCATTTGGAAGGCAGAGTTCCAACTGATTGTAGCTGAACAAGGTCTGTTTTACTAAAAAGACTAGCATGGAATTCTGCACTTCATAGATCATTACTTTCATGATGAAAGGCATATCAGCAGTTTAATGACAATAGGAAAGCAAATGACTGACATGACATTCTTCACTAAATGCAATCATTAGCTTTATAAAATGATATGGTGATGAAATTTTAAAAGCCACCCATATCTTTCAGTCAGGCAAATCCACCTTTCTGCAAGCTGTATGATTTTGTCACAGTGTTTAGAAAGCAATTGTTCATCATGCAGGCTTTTTAAATTCAGAGCTGAAGGTAGTAATTTGAGATTTGTGATTTATAGAGTTTAAAAAAGGTTCATTGGACTGTCATGTTCAGAAACTATAGAAAACATCTTAAAATGTTTTTTTTTTAATTTATCCTAAGAAAATCTCAACCTTCCATAGTTCTTCCAAGGACATTTCAGCAACCTCTTCTTCAGCAAGTGAGCTGCTTGAAGTCATTACAATTGGAAAACATGACTTTTGATGCTCAGCAGGAAAAAAATAGATGCAGGATCCTCCACACTGGACTGGGATCAATTAATGAAGGTGTTATCCTGCCTTCAAGAAACAGTTGTATTATATTAGCACTGCAGCAACTCCATCCATATCAACTCATAGACCAGCTTCTGGTTTTGAAGTAATGGCTCTCTAGCAAGAGCTACTTTCTAAAACATAGGACATCTCTAAGCAATCTCTGAGGATGTATGATCTATTGAAGACTCTTGATTAAACAGTAGGGATGCATCCTCTCTGATTCTCTTTACCACACAGCCAGCAATGAAACAGAACATCCAGATTCAGCCAGAATTTCATTCCATACAGCATTAACCTTGCGAACTCTCAAGCTTCCTTCTTCCATTATATATTCAAGATGGACAATATTTAATATTTATTTGCTATGTATATGTAGGGATGTGGGTCTATACATATGTTGTTCATAGTATGTTTAGGTGTGTGTCATGTATGTGTTTCACTTTGAGAGCGGGCAACTAAATTTCATTTTTGATGTGTGCCATCGTGCCCACAGTATAAAAATGACAATAAAGGTTATCTTATCTATCTTATGAGTCTAGATAACTGGTTTTTTCATGACTGTCAGTAGATTCAGTGCCATGACTGTCTCAATCATTTTAGCCAGCTTTGAAAATTTGGAGTTTGGCCTAAAATTGCATATTCCTGAGGAATTCAGTACATTTTTTTTCTTCCAAAGAGATTTAATAATAATTATCTCCATTGGAAAAGCTGCATCCTTCAAGGAGGATTTATGTACAGTGTAGCCCATGATCTATAAATCAGAAGTCAAATGAGCAAAGTGGGACATTCATTCCAATGTGTTGTTCATGCCTTTAGGTGTTACAAACTGGAACTGATCTATATTCCAGAGACATTAGTAAACATGCCAAGAATGGCTTTAATATTAATTGTGACATCCAGATTATGCTAGATGTAAAAGATGCAATCAAGCAATCAATATCATTGTAACAAGCCTCTGAACTTAGTGGTTTAATTTTTAAAAGTTTAGGATTCCTCTTCTGTTTTTTGTACCTTTCAGGCCAATGAAAACTTCTGAAATTCAAAAGCTTTCCCAGTTCCTAAGTTTGTTGGTCCTAATAAAGTTACTGTCCAACAATGGATCTAATTTTTAAAAAAAGTTCTCTAGAACCAAGATGTCTCTTGACTTTAAAATAAGCAAAATTCAATTCACTTGTTCTGAAAATGTTTCTATTTGCAGTATATCTGGAAGATGATAATTTATATCAAACAAATTCTGACACTTCCATATTAGTCATCTAGATCAGCTGAAAGGAACCTAAATGATTAAACTTCCTTCTGGCTTTACAACATGGTATAAGTCACACAGCACTTTAAGGAAATAATTGTGTTCAACCTGAAACAGTTATTCATTTGATTATTTGTATTGGTGGAAGTACTGTATGACTGAGCAGATAGTATAAATAAATTACTTCACTACTTTCTTTTCAAAGTTTTTGCTTTAAGATTCCTGCTCATAAGAATCATCTGTATTTGGTGATATTATAGCTTCATACTATAAAAGATGGTTACTCGAACCAATGTTTAAAATTCATTTTAGAAAACAAGGGTGTGTGTACATGTTTGAGCATATGTTTCCTGATTTGAGGGAAATCCTTATCATAAACATTTTAAAACATGCCAAAATATTTCTCTGAAATAGTTTTCTTTTAGATCTTTTTCAGCTGGTCTAGTAGTTACACTGAGATTTAAAACAGGAGGGAAAACCCTATGCTGCAAGCATAGTAGCAACATCCCAAAAAATAATTATGTCAATTTCAATTTTCTATTTCAATTTCTATTTTCTGGAAAAGCTTTTCCTTAATTATCCACCCCAAAGTCCATAGGGTAATACCTCATGGCCTTTTGCCATCTGCGTTTATGTAACAGTGGCATTGTATTTTAATAATAGGTTACCTATTACTGCTAATGATGCATTGTTATTAATACTGTCATGTAATCTGGGCTTTTAAATGAAATTTAATGATTCATCTCTTTAGCAAGGATATGAACAATACTGGCAGAATGGATCATCTCAGCTTTTACATAAATCTCCTTCAAAACAGCTTCAGTGGGTTTGTAATATTTTCCAGAACCAATTGTGTCAGAAAGATTGTTCATTGATTTGGAAACCTAAATAGAGTTGAACCTTGGATAAGAATTTATATAGTATTGTAGACTTGGAAATTTAAAAAAATGCAAAAAAATGTTTCTTTATTGACAAAAAATAAATAGCATGAACTTGTCCATAAAGGAAGGAAGGAAGGAAGGAAGGAAGGAAGGGAGGAAGGAAGGAAGGAAGGAAGGAAGGAAGGAAGGAAGGAAGGAAGACATGCAGAGATATTGAAAAAAAATTAAAACCGGTACATAGACTTTTACAATCCATTATTATTATATTTTGCTATACCTCAGGTTTGTATTGTTATAAGAAATGAAGACGAGTTTGCAAAATTTCAGGAAAATAAAAACAAAATATCCCACACAAATACTGTACAAGGGATGTTCAGTTTTCTCTCAGTTTATATCATCTGTGTTTATTTCTTCAGAAAACAGAGTTTACAAACAGTGTAATTCATACCGTATAGCCATTAGGGAGAAAGTTAGAAAATCCAAGGAAGGCTCAGCATGAAATCATAGAAGGGTTGAAGAATTTATTACGCTAGTTCATCTGAAACCTAAGGATTCAAAAACAAACGAACACTGTTTTCTTCCTCAGCAATGGGGTTGTTCCAGTAGGCTTTCCCTGTTTCCTGCCCCTCCAAACTCCCACCCCGTTTTTGAATTAAAAAAAGATCTTCTGAGATCATACTGTCTCTGGGGCTTGTGCAGCTAAGAAACATTTTGTGAACTGTTTCATCCTCAGCCAAGCCAAGCACCTCAGAAAACTTCACTATGCCAGTCTATCCCTCATACCTATAAACACCGAATTAGCTATTAACTTCTTAAGATTGATGGTTTAAAGACAGCAGTCGAAATAGTAGCAGATAATAGCTGTGGACTAACTACAGACATCAGTTACTTGCTGTGGCGCCTTTCTTCAAAAGAATGAACATAATGATCCTTATTATCAGGCCTCAACATCATCCAAGGTTCATGCTGCTACATTCAGGAAATAGCATATGATATTATTCCTAATTTACTCACAGGAGTATAATTTGGAGAGTACACGAAGGGCAGCTCTTGTCTGTTTTAGAGCAGAAATGGATGGATTCTGTGCTGTAATTTTCTGCCATTTAATCTGCCTTGCAAAGTCTAGTAGACAAATGATCTCTACTTATGCTTCATTTTGCCTCTGTCTCTGCAGCACTTGGAAGTTGGAAGCATGACATTCTCATAAAGTAGTAAAGGAATTATTGCAGCCCTGAGTCTGGCTACATGTTATTTAGATCCTTTTTTAAAAAAATATGTTCAGGAGCATTCACCAAGAGTATTTATCTCAGGTTAGGAGGGGGTTTTCTCAGCCCTACATTTTTAGGTGAGCCACCAAGGCTGACCTGAAGAAATATGCAGGGTGGGATTCAGATATGTGAACAACTGGTTCTCTGTGTGGATGCCACTTCCGGAAGTCTGTTCTGAGCTTGGGCAACCAAAAATTAGCTACCGGTTCTGCCAAAGTGGTGCGAACCGGCAGAATCCCACCACCGGTTGGACCTGATTAATTCTTCGGTATGAGGCCACCAAGAAATCCCAGAGTTGTATGCTACCCTGGTAAGACTTTAAAACTTCCTGGAATAGTCAGGCAATAATAGTCAGTGCTATTACACTCTTGTATTGTTGCCAAGAAAATTCTATAACTGTATCTGTGAAG
The DNA here is from genome assembly GCF_001527695.2 of Protobothrops mucrosquamatus. NCBI lineage: Eukaryota > Metazoa > Chordata > Lepidosauria > Squamata > Viperidae > Protobothrops > Protobothrops mucrosquamatus. The sequence continues at coordinate 13,542 of NW_015386717.1, forward strand.
TCATCAGGGTTGAGTTTGATTCCCAAAAGACTTTATCCTTACCATAATGACAGGGATTAGACCAGATACCTTTTTCAAGCAAAGCAGAAGAGGTACATGCCCTCCCTCTATGTGATATCTCTCTCGCCTCTGTAAGTCTTGTCGTGGGTATAAAATTCCACAGTGGATTGTACAGTATACTTCTATCTCTGACCCTGAAATGATAAGTTTGCACAGTGGTACCTTGTTACTCAACTACTTCAAAACTCATTGAATTTGTTATTCGACACATTTTGACACAAAAATGTTGTACGGGCACTCATTGTATGTTTGGTACTCAACACTCTGAAAAAGGAAGGGGGGACAGGGCAGAGGGTAGACAGGAAGTTGGCCATGCTGGGAAGGTCAGTGACATAGGAAAAGGGACAGATAGGAAATCCTTCCTGGCCGAAACAAAGAGTCACATAGTATGTCACATGGTTTCTTTGGTACTCATCCTTTTTTAGTACTTGTCACACCTCCCGGAACCAATTAAGGAGGAAGTTCACTGTATTGTTGTTGCTTTTTCTGGTAGAGGTGCTGAAGACAGCCGTGAGATCTTGGTGATCAATGTTCTGTTTCTCAGAGTTGAGATCACATATAAAGAATACAACATCCTGGTACAAAATACAAGTAGTACTTGGTTTACCATATTCATTTAGTAACTGAAGTTACAGCAGCACTAAAAAAAAAGTGATTTGTAATTGGTCCTCGCATTTATGCCCATTGCAGCATTCTCCACAGTCATCAAAATTCAGGCACTTGACAACCAGCAGGTATTTACAATAGTTGCAGCTTCCTGGGGTGATGTGATCACTATTTGCAATTTTCCCAGCTGGCTTCTGACAGGCAAAGTCAATGGGGGGGGGGAAGAGTTGGATTCACTTAACAACAGCATAATTCACTTAATAACTGCAGTAATTTGCTTAACAATGGCAAACGAGATGGTAAAATTGTCTTGTTTGGCAACAAAAATTCTGGTCCCTATTGTGATTGTAAGCTGAGGATTACCTATAGAACATGCATCCAAATTTTAAATTTTGAAAATATAAGGAATGTTTACAATTTTCCTAAGGAATGCACGGATAAAAGTAATGCTAGCAGTTCTCAATGACTTGAACTATACATTGTAAAGTGCACCTTACAACGATTATGCTTGATGTAAACTATGGTTATGTCTCAGGAGATGCAGCATCCAGCTAATCTTGTCTGAGACTGAAAATGATAGAGTTATACCTGTTTATTATTGGGTTGCAAAAACGCCAGGAAAGTCCAGAACTGAAAAGGAAACTGGGAAGTAAATAACAGCATTTTGAAAGAAAGCAATAGCAAACAATGTCTGTACAGGTCTAAACTTGAGATAATTTTTACTCTTTTATAGAAAATGTTTGCTATGCTAAATTACCAATTAAATAGCCGAATACTTATAGCACTGCTCTAATGTTTGTTGGAACAAAAATAAGCAACTTACACTAAACAAGTATTTCTCAACCTCAGCAACTTTAAGATGTGTGGATTTCAGTTTCCAGAATTCCCTAGCCAGCATTCTGATGAATTCTGGGAGTTGAAGTCCACGCATCTTAAAATGGCCAAAGTTGAGAAAAACTATTCTAAACAAATGTGAGAAACAAACTACGAAGCTTAGTATTTTTAACGCCTGCAAAAGGATTGGATGGAACAAAAAATGGCAGTCAAAAAGATAAGATGCAACAATTCTTAACTGATGGGCCAGATTTGATTTGGTCACTCACAAACAATAAGTTTGTAATCAATATTTCTCTCCTTAAGTACTTTCCATATGTGTTTGGCCAATTCTAGTGTGAGATTATATAAGAACTGGTCTAAAAAAGTAGGGGGATCAGTGCTAAGCATTATGTGCAGTTCAAGCAAAGCAAATATGCCATCTAGTGGTTTTAAAATTTATCATAGTTACATTTGTGGTAACAAGCATCCAAAAGGAAACTAATTTAGCATTGACTTAGGGCAGTATTCTTAACCTTGGCAAGTTTCTTTAGACTTCAACTCCCAGAATTCCCCAGAATGCAGGCTGGAGAATTCTTGGGGTTGAAATCCGGGTGTTTTAAAGTTGCCAAGGTTGAGAAACACTGGCCTAAGGTTTTGCATACCACAGCTTATTTCATAAATGGCATGGAATATTATCCTGGACTGCAAGTGTATATGCATCATAGTTGTAAAAGGGGAGATCAATGGCCATTCATGAAACATTTGTTGGAAGTGTTTGTATGTGCTTTTGAATCAGCTTAAATTCCTAGCAACTGCTTGGACACATTCCTGCAATTTTCTTGGCACGGTTTTTCGGAAATGGTTTGCCACTGCCTGGTTCCCAGGGCTAAGAGTGATCTGACTTTGTGTCTAAAGTAGGAGTAGTTTTTACCCTGGTGCCCTATCCACTACACCAAACTGGCTCTCATCTTGTCAGATGACAATATATCTGCTAATCAAGTCAGAAATGTAAGGGCATCTATGCTATCACCCTTCAACAGATTTCTGAATGGTTTATTAATCTTTTCCGTGTATTAACACCCACACAGACACAAATGTTAAAGATGATAGGACACCCTGGTCCCGTCATCTGACCAGTTTAACAAAAGAATATGTCTTACCCTGGCCTGAATCCTTCCGGCAAGTCTGCAACTTCCTGGCTTACTCCTGAAAAATGGATTAGTGAAAAATCTTTCCAAGCAGAATCCATAGCTTTCCCACTTGGACTTGAGAAACAATAAACACAGTAACTTAATTACATACCCACATCTCATATCTCAATAGAGCCAAGGAGTATAGATGGATAAGACCTCTGATCCATCTAGCCCAGGGGTCTTCAAACTTGGCCCTTTTATGATTTGTGGACTTCAACTCCCAGAATTCCTCACCCAGCAACACTGGCTGAGGAATTCTGGGAGTTGAAGTCCACAAGTCATAAAAGGGCCAAGTTTGAAGATCCCTGATCTAGCCCATCAATCTGTTCTCACAATAGCCAAACAACTGCACAAGGAAGCTCACCAGTTTCTAAGCAGATGACCTTTGGAGGCAACTATACTCTCATCAAGGCCAACAGCCATTGACCCGCAACATTTCCATGAATTGGTCTATCCCTTTTTGAAAGCAGTCAACTCGATAGCCAATACCACATCTCAAGGTAGTAAATTCCAAAATTTAATTAAAGGTTGTGTTAAAAAAAAGAACCTTTTGTCTGTCCTGATTCTTCTAGAATTCGATTTCATTGGGCAACTTCTGGCTCAAGTGGATTTTACAATTACATGTAGGAAAGAATGCAATGAGATTTTCTACTCCTCTGCTTAATAAATTTCATTCTTTTTGATTAAACTGGATTAGTCAATTAGGCTGTAAATCCTTGGCCCTGGGACAACTTCTCAATTGCTGTACGTTATTTGGTCTAGGACCCTACTGGGCTCCAACCTTAGCAAAACAATTATAAAAAATAATTCATTTTTTTTATCAATACTGCTGGCCTCAGCAGCTGGCTATTCCCCAGATCAGTAATTCCAACATCAGGAAGTACATGGGGTAGAAACTAGTAATCCAAAAGATGTGGTGGCTGAACCATACTTCCCCACATGCTTCATCACGCTGTTGGGGATTGCTGGAAATTGTTTTGCTGCAGCTTTTCAGGGGCCCCAGACTCCTCAGTGCAAGGCAGAGAGTAGAAGGATTTACAGATGTCAGTCAGAATGCATGCTAGGGAGGGCTGAGCACTGAAAATGCTTTGTGAATTAAACTGGTTCCAAACTAGAAGAATAATCAGCTACAGAAGTGGTGCGGGCTGGCGGGAGGAAGGAAGGAAGGAAGGAAGGAAGGAAGGAAGGAAGGAAGGAAGGAAGGAAGGAAGGAAGGAAGGAAGGAAGGAAGGAAGGAAGGAAGGAATCCAATAAAATCATAGGACACGAGTCTCAAAACCCACTAGCTTATCAACCCGTTCATGAAGCTTCAATTGTTCATTGTTCCCCAAATATTTATTATTTGAAAATAATTTAATAAATACTACTGTAACTAATAGCACTACAATTCATAATAGTAAAAGCAACAACAACAACAACAACAACAACAACAATAATAATAATCAACCCTTTGGATAGTTTCATTGACCCTTGGTGGTTGATATTCATCATTTTGGGGACTCTGACATAGGATCTCTCTGCCCATTACTGCTATTTCAATTCTTAGACTGAAAATAGGCATTCAAAAGGGGGAAAAAACCCAAACCCTGCTCATAATACCATTGTGAATGGTAGATGTGTTTCTGATTTACATGATTGATCTTAGGGAAGGAAAGCCTTTTATTATTATAGCTTCAGCAGCCCATATTGTACTACCATCTGGTTTTATTATAAAATTATGTTGGACTTATTGCTGCTTGAGATTTTTTTTTTAAAAAAAAGAATAATAAAAGCTCAGTTCTGCCTTAGAGCAGCATTTTTGCATTTTCCCTAGTTCAGCAAGCAAGAGAGGATTACTGTGACTGAGCAGTGTGGCTCCTGAGGAGCTTTTCTGTCAAGTCTGCTTATAGAAATCACAGAATAATTGCTTTTTCTCCAAAGATTATACGGAGCTTATACTTACAGTCTTAAAAAATGGTTCTGTATTATTCCCAATATATTGGGCATATTCATACACTAGTGGCTTTCCTTCCCACACAGGATTAATGCCTACAAACACTTCACCCCAAACTGTGCTGTTGCTTGGAAATTATGAGGGTTGAGGGAAAGTTGGCACAGTGGATAAATTAACAAGTGGATATGAATTGTTTTCCCATCCTGCTCTCTTGGAATGAGGGAAGTAAACCCACTAGAAGCAATCAGTTGTGTTAATTGTGCAGTTATAATCTTTGGCCTTTATTTAATGCACTGACATTCAGACACTGTTCTTATGATGTGATATTTTAATCAAACTGAAGGAATAGCCTTTGTCTTTTTCCATTATACTTAAAATAATAATTCTGCAAGATAGTGTACTGTTGGATGGGGTTTCTAACATCTCACTAAATGATACCTTCAAGGATTCTTTGAGGTAGTCATTGTACAGGCAAAGACTACACTGGGACTGTTTGAGAGGGAGAACAACCTTCTGGAATTAAACAAAAATGTTTAGACAGTAAAACAGGCATGGAAGTGGCATAGGATTAATGGAATTAGGTATTGCTGAGAGAATGATTGTACTACTTGCCAGCTTCTTAAATATGTTTCCATCTTCAACAAAGTTAAAGCAAAATGTTCTTACATTCATCTATCATGATGGCCACCCAAGAGTCTTGTGATACACTATCTGTGCTTACTATTACTGCCTAAAATATAAAACGTTTCTTCTTTATTATTTCCAGCTTAATGTATTGTTCTGACACAGTGTACAGGAACTTCAAAAGCTGGATAGATTTAACAGCAGACTGTTAAAGCTGGAATGCAACGTATCAGTCAAAAACTGGCATAGCTGCTAAGAGGGTGTGATGGAATCCAGAAAAGCTCCAATTCAGTATAATGGTAGAAAGAGCAGGTTGAAATTTACATTCCCTCTTAGCTGTGGAGCATCATCTCAATCCCTCAAGAGTTTAAAGAGATCAAATGAGTGCAGAGAGAGTGATGGACACTTGTTTAAGACCTTGAAAAGAAGTGTAGGGTTCTAATATAGAAATATTGATAATCTGAGTCAGGGTTTTTTTTCATAATAAAAAAAGAAAAAATCTTGTTTTGCTGAGTTTTGCAGCTAGATTTGCAGTTAGAATAAATAAACAGCTCTTAAAATCTGCGTGTTTTCCCTGATTTAACTGCCATAAAAGGGGTTATTATTCTCTTGAAACTGTTATTTAGAGAAGTAGAGGTCTGTGCAAAATACTATGAATGGTAGATCTGACCTCTCTGAGAATCTGCTGAGGTCACCACCAAACTACCCAAATCATGGATACTGGAAGGTTTGTATTGGAAAAAGACAGAAAAAAAACTTATTCTGCACTGGATCAAAACAGTTGCTTGACCCAAGCTTCTCACTCACACTCACACTCACACTCACACACACACACACACACACACACACACACACACACAGAGAGAGAGACAGAGAGAGAGAGAGAGAGAGAGAGAGAGAGAGAGAGAGAGAGAGAGAGAGAGAGAGAGAGAGAGACCAAATCAAATGCTTTCAAATATTAAGAAAGTAAATTTAAGTTAAATGTAAATATAATTATAAACTCAGTTGAGTAAAGTCACTAAAACCCCACTGGATTTTTTCCTTGGAATAATCAATAATACTCATCAATTATTCTAATTGCATTTTGGTTGTTCACTATTATATTCAGTTGCTTACATTCTCCTTATTACAGCTTTTAAGGTACCTAGAGACAGCTGAAGAAGCCTGCACATTTAGATGCAAAAACGCTTCCGTTTATTTGAATACAGAATTACAGAAATAATCAAGAAGAAAAAATGTTCTTCAGGTGGTTCTTATACCAAAGTCTATTCCAAAGTGTTCCATGTTATATAACCACCATAATGTTATTCAGTGGCTTTCTGGACAAGTTTGGCACAGTGGCGTCTTTACTGGGGTATCCAACCGGCAGCAGCAGAAGCAGTTTTTCATTTGCTGGGCGCTCAAGCAAAACTCTTAAGCGTGGGCCACAGTTCAGTGGAGTAGTAGTAACTGTCACCAGGCCCACATTCTAAAAGCAAAAAGAGGACCAAATATGAACATATTGTAAGAAAAGCATTTTTTTATCCTCTTTGCTCATGCCCTATAAATCTCTGAAGAACCCACATGCTTCAAGTTTTCCTCACAATATTTCACTCTGGAGTACCTTGTCCCTCAGCCCAAGAAACCCTTCCCCAACTTAAGATGGCTGTCAAAATGAAACAATTCTTTAAGACCTTTGTAGACAGAACCAGCTTTTCTGATTTGTTATACGTGTTTAATGTTTATATGTTCTTATATAGCAAACCACTTGTGAGTAGGTGGAATACAAACAATTGTATAAATGATTAGATAGATACATAGATAATAGATAAATATTTGCTTATCTGATGGTAAGTATATGCTTGAACATGCAGGATCTTTTTAGAAAGTATAAGTACTGCAATTATATACTTTTCAATATTGGTATATTTTCATAACTGTATAATATACATTTATGATATGTGATTATTTTCTGTTCAAGTGAATACAATTACCTGTTCTTCAGTCAAATAAAAATCATAAGGTATTCATCATATTATGCCCATATCTATTTATTGTAACTAGCCTGTTTTCAGGCATTTTGATAATGCTTATGTACAGTACATGTCAGTTTGTAATGTATCTTGCAACTTATGCTATACTTAATTCAAAAGGGATTCAGCCTGTTGTTAAAACCCCAGAATCATATAATAGAAAGACAAGCAAATTATCATAGCATCTCTTTCTGATGAAATGGGCTATGGTCTATAAAATCCCTGCATAAAAGATTATATAAAATGTTTCATTGTTTTTACCGTATACATAATTCTTGCTATTTATTTCTCCTTTTAGGGGCAAAAACTCAACAATTCATGCTGCAGGTCTTCTAATGTGAAGCTATCATTCAAAAACTACAAATATGGCTTTTCTTTGAGAGACGCATAGAAACGTATTTAAGAATTGAATTTTGCAATAGACCTGGACAGAACAATAGAATTCAAAGGGACCTTTTATTGAGTCTCACCTTCACTCAGTGCAGGTATCTAAAAAAAAAAAAGTCTTTGCTGGCCTCAACACATCTAGCAGAAGAAAGCCAATTGGTTTCAATGTTAAACTGCTGTTACAGCTTGGATTCCTCCTCCACAACAGCACTAATCAAACAGGTGGTAAAGAAGTAGGGGAACTCAGGCACATAACAGGTTATGTAGAAAGTAAAAACAGGGTCAGTCAAAACGGACTCAAATGTCTATACGCCAATGCACAGAGTATGAGGAATAAATAGGGTGAATTAGAAATTCAAGTAAATGAGGACAGATATAATATTGTTGCCATTATGGAAACTTGGTGGGATGAAACTCAAAAATGGAATACACAGCTAGAGGGATTTAAATTATTTAAAAGAAACAGATGAAATAAAAGAGGTGAAGTTGCACTATATATAAGAAATAACTACATGTCTACAGAAATAGAGCACAATGATGAAAACTTTCTTGAATGCATTTGGGTCAATATAAAGGGGGGGGAATGACATTGCCACAGGTGTACACTATAGGCCAGGGCTTTTCAACCAGTGGTACGGGTACCACCTATGGTACATTGGCACCTGGCAGGTGGTACACGACCATCTTAGAAAAGTGGTAGCGGGGAGGGGAATGAGCTGAACCGGTGGCAGCACTGCACAAGCCTGAGTGAGAGATGGCTGGAGCTGCAGGACTTCAGGGCTCAGTGGAAGCACGAGGATCAGCACCGGGCTCCAGCTGGAGCTCGGTGCTGATCCTGGCGCTTCTGAGCCCAGAAGAAGTGCCGATCAGCTGGAATGTTGCAGCATCTCCAGGGTCTTGTGATTTACATTCAGATGCTTGGCAACTGATTCATATTTATGACGGTCACAGTGTCCCAGGGTCATGTGAAGTGACCAAAACCTGCTGCAACCACCCAGCAGACGGGGGGAATAAAAACCAAACACCCCCACCCCACCCCCGCTGCCAATCCTCAACAGAAATACTCACAACAATGAAAACCTCAGACAGGAGGAAGAGCGCCGCCGGGCAGGCAGGCAGGTGTCTTGCTCGGCCCTGGCTTGGGGAGCACTTTTTTCAGTGCCACTGTAACTTCGAACAGTCACTAAGCAAACTGTTGTAAGTTGTGGACTACCTGTACTTTATCACTTTTTTCCTTTTTTTTTTTTTTGGTCATCAAGTTTTTGACACCTTGCTAGGTGACTGGTGGTACTCGGATATTGCCATATCCTAAAAGTGGTACAATGGGTGAAAAGGTTGAAAAGCCCTGCTATAGGCCACCTAACCAGAGAAAATAGATGAACTTTTTGCTAGTCAGTTAACTAAGATACATAGGAAGCACAGCACAATAATAATAGGGGACTTTAACTACCCTGACATCAACTGGGAGACAAACTCTGCACCAAGTGGAAGGTCAAACAGATTCCGGACAAACCTAGCAGACAACTCTGTCTCCTCAAAAGTAGAGAAGGGAACTAGGGGATCAGCCATATTGGACTTAATTCTCAATAATGAGAATCCCTCTATTTCCTTACCACCTGTTTGATTAGATGAAATGATAGAAGGTGCTGAAGCTACAGGAATCTTGGAGGGGCATGATCATGAAATATTTGAATTCAACATTATGCAAACACAAGCAGTAGAACAAAGTCAAACTAGAGTCTTGGACTTTAAGAGAGGTAATTTCAATAAACTTAGAGAAGGATTCCATGGATGAGAATCCTCCAGGGGAAAACAACCCAAGAAGCTTGGGAAACTTTGAAAACTGAGATTATAAAAGCCCAGTCTAGTACAATACCAATGAAGAAGAAAAATAACAGCTCTCAAAAGAAACCAGCATGACTGCATAGAGAACTCTCTGATAAATTAAAAGACAAAAAGGACAAGTATAAAAAGTGGAAAGAGGGGTACATAACTAAGGCAGAATATCAGCAAATAGCCCGAGCCTGCAAAGATGACGTAAGGAAAGCTAAGGCTCAAAATGAACTCAGCCTTGTGACAAAAGTTACAAATAACAAAAAAATCTTGTTTCAACATATAAAAAACAAGAAAAAAGTCAAGGAAATGATTGGTCTATTAATGGGAGAAAGTGCCACAAAGGTGACAAGCAACAGGGAGAAAGCAGAACTACTTAACTTGTTTTTTACAACCATCTTTACACAAAAGGAAAAAAACCTATCAAAAATTATTGCATTGTTTAAATAGATTAATCTGTTTATGAACAACTCTAATATGAATATGTAGGATTTTAAATTTCTCTCAGCTATGACATCATTAAATCATTTTCAGTACTTTTCATAATTCAGAGTGCCATTATAAATCCATAAATCAGTCTGAGTATCTTAAAGTAGGGATAAGTCCCAAATATGCCTTACAAAAACTTATGCTTAGACTTATTTTCTTTAAAAAAAAGAGAACAATTTGGAGAAAGCTGAGTCCACTAAAACAAAGGGCCCAAGTTTGCTATTTGCAGTGCTCTAGCTGGAATATATACAACATAAATTGTTTAGAATAAATGTGCTTTATATTACAATGCCAGATTGCCATGGGATTTTAGTATGTTAACTTTGCTCTAAACTTGCTCAATAGATTGAAATGAAAATCCTCAATCCCCCAAGATTACAACAGGCTGTATATTCGGTCAAATATTGTGTACAGCTTAAAATACCTTCCCATTAAGACAGAACCAACTTCTCTTTTTCCTCAAATGTGTGGTCTAAGATAAAATGTACAATGAAGTAAAGGCAGGTGCTAATTTCCTAAAAATGATGATTGTGCATAATCCTCCATATTGATTATATTTCATTGTGTTCTTGTTCTTACCCAAATTGCAAGCATACCTGTAAGGCAGCAAGGAGGATGCCACACGCAATAGAAACACTAATCTCATTGTAGTAGTGAGTTTTCTTTTTCCCATCTGGAAGTATTCCATAAACCTGCTTGAAAATGAGAATCAGGTAGGGAGCTCTATCCAAATATTCTTTGATCCAGTTTGTCCTAAGACAGAGTCAATTTTAAACAGCTGTTTAGCATAAAATATTTGCATTAGTTATAAAATCAAACGTATTATACAATAAAAGTCTGGTTGAAAATCTTCTACAAAACCAAGTTTAAATGTTGAAGGTGGATAGATTATACTAGATGTATGGAGTGGTTAAATGTTATATAGTTTTTGAGTAGATATATTGGTTTTTAATTAATTTTAATTAATTTAATTGCCTTATTAGAGTTAAAGTAGGTATATACTGATAGTATTATATTGGTTTAGTTAAATTGTAATTTAGACTTGGAATGATCTGTTTTAGTCCTGTATTTGGTTCCGGGAAGCTCAGGGGGGGGGGAAGGGGATTAGGGGTATTAAAACAAAATTGATGTATTCATATGTTAAATAATAATTGTACTGATAAGAGGAAATGCTCGGCTGGTACCCCAACTTGCACTCGAGGAGGTGGTCAGGAAGAGGGGGGATGTAGAAGTGGGAAGGAGGAAGGAGGAGAGATTGTGGGCTAGAGGTAGGAAGGAAAGGTAAGTGGATGAGGGCGGAGGCAAGGCGGGGACTGCCGAGCATTTCCGATAATGTATTGAGTTGGATTGTTTCTTTTTTTGGGTTTGTGTTATAAATGCATCATATTACTTATTGTTTAATTATAAAAATTAATAAAATTTTATTTAAAAAAAAGAAAAAGAAAATCTTCTACAAAACCTTTTGAAAACTGCGGGATATAACATCTACATTTTTTTCTATCTAAACAAAAAACAAAAAACCTTGCATTGTGTTCAGTGCCTTGGCTGGGACAGCACATCTTTGGCTTCTCCTGTTTCAATCACAGTTGTAATAAACTGGTTGTTATAAAATGTTTGGTGAGAGATCAAGTGGAATTTGGTATTTTTAAGGGGGGGGGGAAATATCTGGAAAGAGATATATTTAAATGCATAAACAAACTGAAATGTATTTTCAAACCTGATAGAAAATAAATATAGTGGGGGCATGGTACCATTTTAAAAATTTGCTAACCTTCATTTCAGAATTAAAATAAAAACATTTATTTCATGATGAATTAGATGGTATATAATCACATGACTGTATGAAAGGATGTATATGACAAAGGTCATCTTTAGGAATATGTACTGGTACTCAGGAAAAAGATGACACTAATGGGCTAGATTTTTATTGATCCTTATATATCCATAACCTAAGAAAGATAATGATCACTCCCTCCAAGTTGCAGCAATCATCCTATTGATACCTCAGCCTTTTTAAGTCATTAACCCATCTGTCTCCCATCCTTTTCATGTAGTTCATTTCTTCTTCTTCTTCAATGATTTCCCGGATTTTATGCTTTACTTCTTTATTGTTGACAACCACAAAGGTCCAAGGTTCAGTATGTGCCCCACTAGGAGATGTTCCTTTAATTGAAATAAAAAGGAAATATTATTGGATTAAAAAATAAATCTACCTGATGATCCTCTAATAAAAGAAAAGGTAGGCTTCACAGCTTTGAAGTTTACCTCATCTCTTTTGGAACTGGGATACAAGTATGTGCTAAGATTATAGCAGTCAGTTAGATAATTGGTTAGATTAACTTCAACTGATTAAAAACTTTTGATCATCAAAACATGAAACAACAAAGCTAATTTTAATAAAGTAATGGATCATGATCTTCAGAAAGCATTCTGTTCGTAGAAGAGAAAGCTTTGGGAAGGTGGGCACCTCCTGTGTGACTCATAGAGGCGATATAAGGGATAACTTTTGCTTCCAAACAATTATCTTATTCATATGTTTAACACTGCTGTTTATTTCAATTTCACCTTATATGAGCTTCCCTAGAATACTGTATCTTAGAGATGCACTGCCTGAGACTATGTGGTTTATACCCAAAGCCTGTGCTATAATTGAAAAATAATTTACCCAAGCACAAGCAAGCAAGCAGTTGTATTTATCTTAATTCAACTTAGTAGACCTCCTTCTTACTATATGGACACATGCTCTTTTCTTATGTTAAATGAGCAGTGTGGGAATTATTGAGGAAAATTGCAAAGAGTCTATGTCACAGCTCACTTACATTTGCCCAGTTTTGTAATATAGCTTATTCATTGTGGTCCATATTTTTCACACAGTCTTGATAGTATGCAAATTCTTCCACAATTTAAGCCAGTACAAGACTATGAATACACACCACACACATGTCTGTCTGTCTGCCTGCCTGCCTGCCAGCCTGCCTGCCTGCCTGCCTATCTATCTATCTATCTATCTATCTATCTATCTATCTATCTATCTATCTATCTATCTATCTATCTATCTATCTATCTATCTATCTATCTATCTATCTATCTATCTATCTATCTATCTATCTATCTATCTATCTATCTATCTATCTATTTCTATCTATTTTTCTATCATCCATCATGTTAGGAGAGAAATTTTGAAAGATACTGAAACCAACACTGAATCATTATAGGAAGATTTTCACATAGCGCACCATCTGCTTACTAATATTGTTCATTCCTATACAATATCTCTTTGACTAATATTTTTGAAGCGAAAAATAACAGGATGCTAGAGTAGCTACTCTAGATTTTAATTATTTCCAAGAAATCCATTCACAAAGGGTATTACCTGCAGCTTTAATCACATTGTCAATTACTTCTCTTGGAACTGGCTCATCGCTGATGAATCTAACAGATCGTCTCTTTTTGAGAAGCTCATAAAAATCCTTTGATCTTTTGACCATGTCTTCTTCAGAGTAACGCTCAGTTGAAAAGGGGATGTGAACTAATTCATTCCATTCATCATCATCTGCAGGAGAAGGTGGAGGAAATAATACAAAAATAAACATAAAATAGGGTAAAGGATTTCAAGTATTCCTTCTGGGAAAGAAAAACTGTAATCTTTGGTCCTATTAATTGTATATCAACAAAGAATATTTTGGGAAACAAGTAATATTTATAGAAGACTATCAGAAGTAATACCTTTTCCTACTTGTTGAGCCTTGGGGATGCATGCGGAAAAAGGCAAGTTTCTGGCACCTCCATATAGAGCTAGGAAACAACAACAATTCTGGCTAAAATTTTGCAGAACCATTGCCTTAAAATGAGTGTAGACCAGGAATGGCCTATGGAAAGTATCAAAGTGTAGCTTCATTGCTTAAATGAAGTGTAGCTTCAATTGTGCTTTAAGGTAGGAGCTGGACCTTAAAAACCTAGAGAACAATAGATTTGTCTTTCCTGCTATTGACAATATTTGACTGATCAATCTCTGGGCACTAACTTTATCTGGGAGCAGGAGTGTAAGTAAACATTGCCTCTGTGTCCTGAGGCAAACATCTTAATGGCTACCTCAAAGGTGATGGAGTTCCAGTGTTAAGCCTCCCTGGCTATAGTTATTCAGGTTGGAGTAAAGGAGAAGTGTCACACAAGTGCTTCTTCCCACCAGCAGCACTGACCCTAAGTCTCATGAGCAAAGGGTGAAGGAAGGAAGCACTGAGAAAGACACCAGGCGCCGAAAGCAATACTTCCATCCTGTAGTCCAGGCCTTTCTCAGCCACTTCCAGGCAATCCAAATGACTAGAGGAAGAAGAAGATATGGAAGGAAGTGACACTGCTGCTGCTGACTGAAGCAACAGCTAATTCAAGAATGGGATGATTATGCTAATATCACTTTGGTGCCAAATCAAACGGTTCCTGTTTGCGTAAGCTTTTAAAAGTTTTCAATCCAGTTTGCCTTGATTTGTTGATCAGTATAGCTGGTTTGCTGATGAATTAGTTGTTTTATGCTCTGACTGCTGAAATTTTATTTTTGCACCGTTTTAAAAATCTATGTATGCTACTATTCCATTGCAGATGAAACTGCAGTTTACAATGTTTGAAAAGTACAAAAGAAAAGAAAAGATGCGAGCAGCTGCCGAATGATTTCTCCCTTTACATTCTAATCTAAGCTGTACAGAAAAACACATTCTTTTTTTCCTAAATAGTGTGAGAATGTATTATTTCAGCTAAGTGTTTTGTGTCTTTCATAGTAAAAAGAGGCAGAAAGAAATGCCTCCCATTTCTTTAATTTCCAAACAAAAGAATCCGTGGAGGAGGGCTACTAATGACATAGGATGTTCCTCATGCTGTTTGTTTAGTGCCTAAGAAGGGCTTCCTACTTTGCCATTTAAATTTGCTTATATGGCAAATCATCAATGTTCATGAACCTTTAAGAAAATATCTTTCTGATCAAAATATAAAGGAGGCTGAAATGATCCATGGGTTCAACATAGGAGAACAAAACTGACCCCTAGCAGAAAAAGCCATGATACTAAAACACTGTGTTCTGTGCGCTTGCCACTTAATGTTTTGAAGATAGTGCTCTGGGTTGTTTTCTTCGGATGCTGACAGGACTTTAAAAAGTGCTTTAACTTTTCACACTCTGCCATCATACGCTATTAAGTGACTCTTCTGAATGCACCCAAGCCATACGGTTGCTTAAAAGCCGTGAACCTCTGGCTTTTATCAGCATGACTAAAACCTGATCACAGAATGCAAGTATGACTTTTTCATCCTACTAATCAACACACTATGTGGTATGAGTTCAGTCCATTTTCTCATTTCTTCTTTGCAAAGCTTTCTGTTACCACCCTCACAACCCAAACCAAGAAAACAACTGAGAAAGGGAAGAAAACTTGTAAGACAAGGTTCCCTCTTCCAGATGTTTTTCCCCCAACAGCAGTCTCGGCACATGAATAGACATATTCCTACTATTCTTAAATGTAATGCATATTTGGCCCTATGCAACAAATATAAGGAAATTCCAAAGAAGACTGACTCCTGAAAGACTTTAGAAGAACATTAGTTGATGGGTCCATCCAGCTAAAGAGCAGAGACAACTCAGGCCTAAAGCAAGAGTCAGTCAATGGACTCCTTTCCCCTCTTGGGCATATCTTTTATAAGAGGAAGGAGTAGTATTGGCTACTTTGCAAAGCTTATAGGTTGCCCTCCTCCCAACACAGCTAGCAGTGTTAGAATTGGTCATCTGGACAAGAGGAACCAAAATCCTGCATGAACCAGCAATGCTCATTCTGGAAAGGCATCCAGCCTTGAGCACATAACCACCCTATCAGAACAGATTGGCTTGACATTTCTTTCACTTTCTTTCCCACATTTGGAATAATTCACAGCTCTTTGAGCTTTTTAGTAAATTAAACCAGGAAAGACAAGGCATGCATAAAAGCTGCATCTAGTTATTTGCACACCATGGAAAAGCTCCTCATTTGTGATTAAGCACATTCCATTGCCTTCCATCTAGGTAGGAATACGTTGTACTGAACCTTCAGGGACATACATTACAATAAACATGTAGAGGCACAGTGTTAATAACTGACAGGTAAAGTGCTTTTGTCAATAACATACACGCTGTTGCTGCTTTCTTTCCCCATAACTCAGATCAGCTTCACTGCTACCTATATCAGTTACAGTTATTACTCTACATAACCAAAAAGGAGGACCACAAGCTATGTTAGCCTTGCAAGGTAATCCAGAAAAGAAGCATAGCAAAGAGTAACTGCTCTACCTTTATTGTAAGGGGGTTTTCCCCCTCCTGTTCAATCATATCTGATTCTTGGAGATTGCATGGATGTGTGCCTGCAGTTTTCCTGGCAAGGTTTTTCAGAAATAGTTTGCCATTGCCTCCTTCCTAGGGCTAAGAGAAAGTGACTGGCTTAAGGTCACCCAGTTGGCTTCAAGCCCAAGGCGGGACTAGAACTCATAATCTCCTAGTTTCTAATCCAATGCCTTAACCACTACACCAAACTAGCTCTCACTATAAAGTCACATTAACAGAACCTTACAAGTCTGAAAGTATTCCTTCCATTGTTGACTTTTACTTTCCCCAAAACTAGGGAGGGTCCCTTCTGAGACACTTTCACCACCTCTCCTCATTCAAATTCAAATTTTATTAAACTACTAGCTGTACCCAGCCACGCGTTGCTGTGGCTCAGTCTGGTTAAATGGAAAAGAAAGAAAAGAGAAAGCGCACGTTTGTGTCACAGATGTGACATCTATGTAATAGTAGGTATATAAAAACATGCACGTATTCGAATGCAACGTTGTGTCAAAATTTCAAAGCAATCGGTGAAGAACTTTCGGAGATTTAAGATTTTGAACAAACAAACATTTACATTTTTATTTATATATAAGAAAGAAGATAAGATTGTCTAGGTTGCAGTTCTTCCTCCTGTCTCCCAAGGTCATTCCCACATATCATTTCATGCTAAGAGCAGCTGCTATTGCCACTTTCAGCTCCTCTTGGAACCCATCAAAAACACGAGGCACCACACCAGCACTATTTCATTTCTTCAACCACCCCATAATTTGGTCTTTAGCTGATTAGGAGTTACAGATTAACACCAAAACACAAATAATTAAACATTAGTATAAAGCAGCCTTTCTCAACCTGTTCTTCTCCATATGTGATCAAATCCCCCCCCCCAAATTCTCAGCCAGGAATAGTCTTTCATACCTTCATCCTCTGCATGTAAATCAGTCCCATCTTTTAAGCCTTCTTCTCCCCATGGGCAAGGCACAGCCTTTTTGCTGGTTGTGCTCAGCAGTGTCTTGGGAGTTTTCCTGCTGTTTCTGAATATTATCCCTATCAAGACACAGATTAGTGCCACCACAGCTGGAGTTAATAAAGAAAACGTCATAATCAATGAATATCAGATGTGGTATCACAAGTCCTCACACAGCAAATTCTTCTTGTCAAGAACAAAATTGAAAACAAATAGCACAAAAATAATTAGAACCACCCACTTAGAGGGTTTTGCCCTCTTGATTTCCTGAAGCCAGAACTTTCTGAAGTTGCTCTTCAACCTTTAACAAGATCTGGCTTCTTTCCCAGAATTAGGCCTGTTTGTTTTAATTCTATTGCAAAAGCTGACCCCAAGTTACATTAAGTTGAACCACACCACTTTAATTGCTACCATGTTCTTGGGAATTCATGCGCCAGTATATAGAGCTTGGACAACTCTGAAAGTTGAGCAAAAAAAGTCCAATGAAAGATACTCAAAACCATTCCAACTGGACTAGGAATAAGTCACAGGCTTTCCTCTATATATTTTATTCATTTATTCATTTGTAAAATTTATTGACTGCCCATCTTACCTCAGGGTAACTCTGATCTATTTTAGACCAGAGGTTCTTAAATCTTTTGTCATCCTACCTCCCTTTCGTGTAATCTTAATGAACACACCTCCCTACCCAAATATCAAAATAAACACAAATGAACAACGAAAAGAATACAATGACCCTCTGGAAAAGATGGATTTATTGTAGCAATGTAAATACTAAAAGATTCTTCACAGCTTTTCTGGTCTCTGTTTGCACTTTCTCAAAAGAAGTACACCTCACAGTTTGGGAAGCCCTGTCTTAGACTATAAATCACTGAAGAGGTCATCTGGTGTCCCTGGCCATCCAAATAGCATAGTGCCTAAAGTTGGAGAAATTATGTTGCTGTAGGAAGTAGAAGTGTTCACTGCCAGGGTAAACTGGCTCAAAATGGGAGGATTTAGAAAACAGATACTCTCACTTATTACAGAGAATTATTTTGGAGCCTTAGATAATGCTAGTAAATATTTTAAATGGTTAGGTTTTTCAGAGCTAACGAAGGTCCTTTTTATGTGAGGGTTTCTGCATTTTCACAGTGTCCAATTTATTGAATAGACATCTGATGTCATCATTAAAGCTGATGCTTTCTTTCTACTATCAATCTTTGGAGCCATTACAGGGCTTGTACTGCACATTGGAAGCCCATAAAAGTCTTCACTGAAGGGCTTCTGTTTCATAGTTACCTTTACTCTGTCAATAGCAATCTGGCACTGCTATTAATATGCAAAAACTTAATGCAAATCAGGATGCTTTCAACGTTAATAATACTCAGAAGAAGCTCAGGCAGATACCTTCTAATTCACTGGAATGCAATAAGAAGAAGTAGGAGATTACAGCAATGCAAGATTCTGTTATTATAGCCTCAATAAAAGCAGTTATAGCCTTCCTGTGGGATTGATGATTTGATCTAATGGACCGACGTTTTATTACATCTTGACCTAGGCCAGTGGCAGACATCATGAGACTGTGCCAAGTCAGAATAGTTATTTATGTTTTATTATTACTGGAATTGTAAGTCTCCCCAATTGCCTTTTTGGCATAGTGTTGGCCCTGTGGAATAGCATCCTCTTGGGGATTTGAATGAACCCCAACCCTGATAGTTTTTTGTAAAGCAACAAAGACCTGCCTCCAGCTTTCATTCACCATTCCTCCATGTTGTCAGTAACATGAAACAATGGAACTCTATAGCAAACCACTAGAGGGTGTGAAAACACTGTAGAAAAGTGTATCTCACAGAACAGTAGCTTCTAATATTACCAAAACACACAGACATAAGGAAATCCAGGCACTTTTCTTTCTCAAATAAGAAAATATTTATAATAAGGTACTGTAAACCATTTCTAAGAAAATGTAGTGCCTGCCTTGAAATAAATCACATAAATATATTCAACTAAGTTCAAGAGACCTCACATCTTATTTATGTTATCCAGATAATCAGCCATGTCTTCCTTGAATTCATGTTTTACCTGTGTAGAAAACATGACTGAAATACTCGTAATGGTTTGCTTTATGCCATTTTTCTCCAACTTCATTAGATAAATATTACATGTGACTAATAGGATATCTGGTCATTGGGTATTTGAAAAACGTAGATGTGAACACCAGTACGGTATAGTGGTTAAGGTATTGGTTCAGGAACAGGGAGACTCATGTTCAAATTCTGCCTCAATCATGGAAGCTGACTGGATGACTTGGGATCAGTAATTCTCTTTTAGCCAACTTATCTAACGGGATTGTTGGTGTGGAATAAAAATGAACAAGAGATTGACCTAAGTTCCTGGAAGAAAAACAAACATGAATCAAATGAATGATCTCTGTCTTTTTCTCCCTCTAATTTATATTAGAAAGCAATGATTTCCTATAACAGGATACTACTAGATAAACTACAGTAATCCAGCTTGAGTTGTCACTAGAGAATGACCCACCAAGATAGATTTGTTTCTTCAGTTCAGAATAGCCCAAATTGTGCAGCAAATTCTCTGGAGAGCGGGCACACAACCTCATTTAAGACACACTTCCATTTCATAGACATACCCACAAGGAATTCAGCTGGTTCATACAGGTTTGGCAGAATCAATACCTAATATTTTTGTTGAGTTTGGAGAACTGGTTATGATAAATCTGTATTTTCGGGGACACGTCTGGTTTTCTTTCTTTTTTAAAAAAAATATATTTTATTGATTTTTTGCAATAACAATCTTTGGTACTTAGTAAACAGCATGTTGTCCGGCTTCATATATTTGAAAAAACAATCAATAATTAATTTCTATAATTCCATGCTCAATATATTAATTAATAGTATGTTTCCTTGATGTTCCCTTCTTCCAATGGTATTCTCCTTTGTCAAAATATAATAATATTTTCAATGCATACAAGGTTGAATATAAACACTTTTTGTGTTTGTGCAAATAACAATGACATCCATATATAACATCTTTTCTAATTAACTTATGTTTCAGTTGTATTTGTAAAAGTCATCTAGTTTGGTCACTATGTGTCCTGTTATCAACATTCTTATTTAAACTTAAATAAGAAACCAAATGGAAATGTGGTGCCTTCAATCACCGTCACTCAGGCGAAAACTAGGTGGTGCTTCCCAGAGGTAATTTCAGGAATAGATGCTTCATCTCTCTAGTTTCCTGATTGCTGCTTACGGGAAAGGGGGTGAGGCCACCAAGTATTAGCTGGGGTTGTGGCTAAGAGAACTGGTTGTTAAATTATTTGAATCCTATCACTGCCTCTCCTATGCCATGTCCACCAATTTTAGGAGAGATCCCAAAGATGTTGACCTCTATCTAGAGCAGTGATGGCGAACCTTTTAGAGACTGAGTGCCCAAACTGCAACCCAAAACCCACTTATGCATCGTCGACTGCTGGGCGGGTGTGGCCCATTGGGTGGGTGTGGCCCATTGGGTGGGCGTAGCTGCCATGGTAACAGCAGACTGGGTGGGACTAAAAAGTTCAATCAATCAATTCCAACTTTGCAAGATATTTTTTTTCCTGTGAGAAGTTGAAATTGACTGAACTTTTTTTTTTTTTTTTTGCACACGGTGGCAGAGGCCTAAAGCGAAAAGGTTTTATAAAACCCAGCTGAAGGCCTAGGACTGGGGCAACGGCACGCATGCCCACAGAGAGGGCTCTGAGTGCCACCTCTGGCACCCGTGCCATAGGTTCGCCACCACTGATCTAGAGCCTTCTCATTGTCTTCTCCCCACTTGCCACCCAAATACCCATGAGGAAAGAGAAGGGATTGCTGCAGAAGGTCTTTGGATTCGCTATCTGGAAGCATCTTTAATTTTATAGGTGCATCGCCCATTCACATTTGATTTCTACCTTCTACATGGCTTCTGTAGAACAGATCAGTTTGAACAAGTCTGCCCTTCAAGGAGTCTGGCATTTGCAACACCATGTCTCACAAATGCCTCTTCCATCCCTGATGCCTCAGGCAGGACAGGGAACCATTTCGTTCTTGTCATTTTCATCAGACACAAAAGAGTTCCTTCCCCTGTCACAAGTATCCATGTGCCTCATCTGTCCTACTTTTCTTTTCTTTTTTCAGATAAATCAACTCTTTGGATTGATTGATTGATTGATTGATTGATAATTTAATTTGTATACCGCCCTACTCCCGTAGGACTCAGGGCGGTTCACAGCATATTAAAAACAAATAATATACACAAAATACAAAANGCCCGCTTGCTGAAAAAACCATGTCTTGAGGGCGCGGCGGAAAGTAAGGAGATCCGGAATCATCCGGATCTCGGGGGGTAGTTCATTCCAGAGGGTGGGGGCACCCACAGAGAAGGCCCTCCCCCTGGGGGTCGCCAGCCTACATTGCTTGGCTGACGGCACCCTGAGGAGGCCCGCTCTGTGGGAGCGTACCGGTCTAAGCTGAGGGGAGCACCAATGATGCTCTTTCTTTTGATTCACTCTAAAACTGTAAATCTTTCCCTTGGCAGGAGATGGCACTATCAGTCAACGTGGTATAGGGTACCATATACCTTTGTGCATCACAGGCTCCCATTAGATATGAGTCATATGTTAGTAAAATAATGCTTAGGATCATCCAGTGTGGACTAGATGGAAAGGAAAATGGCAGATGTTCAAGCTGGTTTTAGAAAAGGTTAAGGAACAAGCGATATTATTGCTGGATAATGACTGGAGAAAATCATAAAATACAAAGACCTTCAAATAGGAGTATATGTAGGAGATGACCAGGCTGAGCCCAAAGATGGAGTCAAACAGATAAGGTAAGGTAAGGTAAGGCAAGACAAGACAAGACAAGACAAGACAAGACAAGACAAGACAAGACAAGACTAGACTAGACTAGACTAGACTAGACTAGACTAGACTAGACTAGACTAGACTAGACTAGATTAGATTAGATTAGATTAGATTAGATAACCTTTATTGTCATTTTTATACTGTGGGCACAATGGCACACATCAAAAATGAAATTTAGTTGCCCATCATCAAACCCTGTGTCCCCAAATGAGACCTAAGTCCAGCCCTCCTTGAAGTCCGTTGACTTTTATCTGGCACCAAGTTCTCTTGATCATTAGTAGATCAGATTCTTATATATGTTGCATGGAATAAACTCAAAGTGCTTTTGAATTTTATCCTGGCTCCTGGTTTCTTGTGCCTTACAATAGAACAACTGTGGCAAAAGAATGCAAATATGGTACCAGTAGTAAAATGCAATCGATGCAATCCCAAAACATCTGGAGCACCAGTTGAACACCATCAGCATTGACAAAGTCACATTCAATCAATTGCAAAAGATACCTTACTTGGAACAGCTTACATCCTGCAACAATGCCTTTAACACCATCAAGCAACACCATCTGTATAACCAAGGTGCATGGGAAGGACTCGATAGGTAGATAAAAATGCCAAATCTAGTCTAAACATCTGGCTGATTGTGCAATCAATCATAATAATGAATTAATATCCAGACTTCAGCATGTAGATCTCCTGAATTGATTTATATGTTTAGATATTTTATCTGATTTATACTTACTGCAACTGACAAGATCCTTACAGTTGCAGATACATACACAACCATATCATCAACATTCTATGATAGAGGTTCCCAACTATGTACATACATATATACATACATACATACATACATACTGTACATACATATCTCATTTTTTCTGTGTTTTTAATAATTAAATATTCTTCCCCCTTTTCCCTTTTGTGAGGATAAACGTAATAAACATAATACATGTAATTCCTTAATTCATTACTTATTCCATTACTTATTTCAATGATACTAATTACACCGTATTTGCATCACCAGGAAATCATCCAGAACCCAGAATACACAGATAGCTTCTCCAGTAAACAGTCTCAAGGTGTTACCTAAGCTTTGTATTTGCAATGTAACGGGCATTCCAATGAACATCAATACATCTGAAACTTCACAGTGATTCTGACATATTACTATGTTCCGCTCAGTTCAGTGGGCAGGAACATCACAATGTTTGCCAAGATCGCAAACAGAAGCCTTTGAAAGCCAGATGGGTGGGAGGGAAGAAGGATGTATGATTGAATGAGGGTTTGGGAGCATGGATTGTAAACAGATGTCTTCAGGCTCAGACAGGTCTTTCAAAGCTAGTCCCTGAATGCGGGAACTGAGAGAAGAGCAATACAATGAATACTTGAGGGACCTCCTTACAGGGTAAAAGTGAAATAACAAAGATTTGCAGAGGCGTGGGGAATCTTGCAGAGGCATGGAAAACATTCCTGCATTACAAATGTCTTGTAAAGATCAACAGGGGTTAAAAAGTCTGTGAAATGATGCCATTAATGCAGGGAAAATGAAGCTCTCTGCAGAGGCCTTTGGAAAGGTCCTACTGGATGATACTGCTATGATCAAGATACCATAAATGTTCTGCAAATTGGCACAGTAAAAACAATTATTCAAGATGCTTGAATAATTCTCAGTAGCTTGCAAGTTTCCAGGCCAACATGAAAGTAAATCGCAATTGCAAGAGTATTGACTTGATTCATTATTCAGTTATTTACATTATTTTGCTTTGCTAGGAACTGCTGTACTGTTTCTTGCCGTCCCTTTACTGACATCCCTGGGAAGAGAAATGGTTCTCTGGGAAAAGTCCTTGTGCAAAATCCTATGTCAGTGATGGTGAACTTTTTAGAGACTGAGTGCCCAAACTGCAACCCAAAACCTACTTATGCATCGTTGAGTGCCGGGTGGGTGTGGCCCATTGGGTGGGTGTGGCCCATTGGGTGGGTGTAGCCCATTGGGTGGGCGTGGCCCATTGGGTGGGCATGGCCCATTGGGTGAGCGTGGCTGCAGTGGTAACCGCCAACTGGGTGAACTAAAAAGTTCAATCAATCAATTCCAACTTTGCAAGATTTTTTTTTTCCCCGCAAGAAGTTGAAATTGACTGATTGAACCTTTTTTTTTTTTTTGCACACGGCAGCGGAGGCCTAAAGCGAAAAGGTTTTATAAAACCCAGCTGAAAGCCTAGGACTGGGACGACGGCGCGCGTGCCCACAGAGAGGGTTCTGAGTGCCGCCTCTGGCACCCGTGCCATAGGTTCGCCACCACTGGCCTATGTACTAAGAAATGTCTACAGGCTTTTAAAAATCTGGTTTAGTTCATGCAGTCACTTAAGCAATTCTCTTTTTCAGGATTGACCATCGTCAATACAAGATGGATTTGTTAGCATAAAAGGTAGCATTTGCTTATTTTGTTCCTCTTATACCAGGCATGTCAAACTCGCAATGTCACGTGACGTCGCGCGACGTATCGGAGCTTTTTCGCCATTGCCGGCAATGGGGTAGGCGCGGCTCTGGTATGATGAAACCGGCCTGCGGGCCGGCACTTTGACACCCCTGTCTTATACTGTGGGCTCAATATCTGAATTACCTGATAGACAGTTGCAGGTGGTGATTCCTAGGGTGGTATCTGGGTTTGTTTTCCCTGGATCTGTGCTTTTTTTATCTATCCAATCTGGATCGGTCACCGGGACCAGAGGTTTAGTCTGAGCTTTCAGACTTGTGCCGGAGTCATCCTCACAGAACTTCTCTCTCACCCGAATGACCACAGATTGGATCCTGCAATATTATCCTAGGACACCTATATTTGCCTTCATTTGTATTTTATCAATTATCATATCAGCAACTCACAGTTTCAGGTTCTCCTCCAGCAGCAATCCATCAAAATTTTACTGATAATTAAAACAGTGCCAGAAGCATCAGTTAATCAATTAAAACTTATCTTCTCCATCTGGGAAGATAAGCCAACTCATTTCCTCAGTATTGATCATTCAGATATGCTTATCGCTACCTTTCAGAATCAATTTGCTTTCATTATAATTAAACAAGGGAAACTGAAAGAGCTGTCTCTCTCTCTCTCTCTCAGTGTGTGTGTGTGTATGAAACTGAATATTGTACAAATCATTAATTCTGTAGTATTATACTTCAGTCTCTGTGAACTGTGTACAGATAGTCCTCAACTTACAATAATACATTTAGTGACTGCTCAAAGTTACAACGACACTGAAAAAGCACTAATGCCCGGTTTTCACACTTGAGACCATTGCAGCATCCCCATGGTCACGTGATCAAAATTCAGATGCTTGGCAACTGACTCATATTTACGACAGTTTCAGTGTCCTGGAGTCATGTGATTACCTTTTATGACTTTCTGACAAGCAAAGTCAACGGGGAAACCAGATCCACTTAACAACCATGTTACTAACTTAACAACTGCAGTGATTCACTTAACAACTGTGGCAAGAAAGGTCGTAAAAGGGGGCAGAATTCACTTAATAAATGTCTCACTTAGCAACAGAAATTTTGGACTCGGTTGTGGTTATAAGTCGAGGAACACCTGCACTGAGGGAGTGGCTCAATAAAATTATTATTATGGTTAGTCGTGCAGTCAGCTAGATGTTTAGACTGAATCTGGCATTTTTATCTACCTATCAAGTCCTTCCCAAGGATCCAGGATAGGCAGATATTCTTGTGTGATGGTTTTAAAGGTCCTGTTGCAGGATGTAAGCTGTTCCAAGTAAAGCTGCCTTTTATGATTGACTGATGGTAATGGTCAAAGAGCTGGTAATGGTCAGTTCTGTGGCATCAGGCAGAAGCTGGCAACCTTTCCTGCTGGCTTCTCCATTGACTTTCTGGGGAAGCCAGCAGAGAAGATTGCAAATGATGATCACATGATTGCAGGGCCCTTGGCAACCAGTTGTAAGTCCAAACAGAATGCCAAGCTCACAGACTGTGATCATGTGACTTCAGGGGTGATGGTGCAATGTTTTGCATTGGCTGGAAGTGCTTTATGGGTTGTAAAGCACCCATTCTGTGCCCTTTGTAATTCTAGGCCATTATTAAATCAAGGACTACCTATCTACACTGACATTAAGTCTTTATCTATCTCTGCTGTTAATAATTTTCCCATTCTTCAAGATGCAAGCCATCTTGAGCCCTTCTATATATACATATGTACACATCCATATGAAGAGGAAACTGGAGGCACAAAATGTTGCATATTGTTAGGAACATTCCCATCATTACAAATGATCATGAAGTATTATTATATTCAGGAATCGAAATAATAAGAATATTGCTCAATTTTTCTAAATTAACAGAGAAGGTAGTATCCTCTGCCATTCCATACAGCAAATATAAACATCCTCCTTTTTATGTGCATATTCATTACTTTCTTTATATAAATGTCTAGTCTGCTTTTTAACAAAATTAACAGTAATCTAAAATCTATAATGCAGATTTTCACTGTCTTTGCTACAATGCAGTTTAGCAAGAGCTTGAATAGGAAAATCACAGCCTGTTGTAGTCATAAAAATGTGTGTATGTGTTTGTGTGTGTGTGTGTGTGTGTGAATCAAATCTTTATTTCAGCCATAGCAATATATATTTTGACTCAAAGGTTGAAAAGTCAAGGACTGGGATCGGCAAGGTCATCTGATGAAATGTGAAGCCATTTTTCAGTACCTATTTTTAAGGCCTGGAAGGAGAGGGGAAAAATCGTGCCTGAAATAGTGCTTAACTAAGACTTCTTGCACTTAATCTTAATGATTTTCTACAGAACTGGCTGTCTGAATGTTCTGGTCATCCACTCCACTAGTCCAGGAATAAATTAAAGTGCAGGGCACAAACAGAGAGGGAAATGCATTATTTTTTATTTTTTAATGATTGACTAAAAGGAATATTGGGATTCCTTAAAAAAAGAATTACATTTAAAGAGTTCACGTTTCATGCAGTTATTTGTAAGCACTATGTGAATGAACATAAGAGGTATAGGGCACCTTGATCAGTCTAGGGAACAACTTTCTAAAATGCTGAGTTTTGAGATACAAACCGTACAACTTGTCACTCCTCTCTTGTAATCAGATCAGAGTTCTGTCGGAAGCTCTTACATTCCAAGAGAGGTTGTCTGGAATGGAACAGAACTAGAATCATTTAACAGCATCCTAAATCAATGCCAATCAACGCCGGCCACATGTAAGGAGGGACTATCTGCCCTTCAAAGCATCTTCAAAAATAGCATCTTCAGCCTTTCCTTCCTGTTAAAGTCAGTTTGGTTCTTCTCCCATTTTCTCTCCCAATGTAATGCTGCAAACTTTGAGGAAGATGGGTTTCAGATTACTCCTACTTCTGCACCTTGGGTTTGGGTGGGGAGGGGGGAAATCAGAGCTACATCCCCCAAAGAAGTCAATGTCTGCAGGACTGGCTCACCTTCTAATTTTGCAAGCTGGCTGAGATGGTAGCCTGAGAACAAACAAAGGTTGTCAGCTGAGTTTGTTCTTCAGGCCTTAGCCTTCTCTGTAAGTCAAGGCATTTATCTCTAAGATTTACATCTCTGAGATTATTTCAATAGGAACTTTTGAAATGCAATGCCATCTCCTTGGAAGTAACCCTGGTGCCAACATTGCTGTTTTTTAAGTAACAGACAAAATTGCAGGCACAAGTTAACAACAACAACAACAACAACAACAACAACAACAACAACAACAACAATAATAATAATAATAATAATAATAATAATAATAATAATAATAATAATAATAATAATAATAATAGAGTTGGAAGGGACCTTGGAGGTCTTCTAGTCCAACCCCCTGCTCAGGCAGGAAACCCTGTACCATTTCAGATAAATTAGCTAAGCTTTTTCATTTATTTTACTCTAAATCCTTTTTCAAACTCATTATTACTCATACTCTTATTTGTTGTTTATTTTGTATTGCTGTATTATTTTTCCAAATTTTCAGGAACCATTTTACTTTGGATTCTTAAATAGCCAGCACTTCAGGGTACTGTTAGCAGACTGAATTTGGCATTATAGACCCTAACTAAGCTGTTTCAGAATGGAATCCTAGCCTGTCTTTCCATATATTTTGCTGTAAAACATATTATACAGGTATCCACAGTTACCTGCACATTGTATTTCATATTTTTTTTCCCAAGCAACAGCTTCTGAACATAGTAGGCTGAATTTACTTTCATCTTGTAATTAATGACAAATCATTCCCCTCCTGTCTTTCTGACAAGTGCCAACAGCTGTTAGACTTTACAAGTTATTTTGACCCATTTTCTTATGATTTGGTTGCTTAGACATTACATTTATGATTTTTATTTAAATTCAAGAGTATGTTACAAGGGGGAGGAAGAGATGAATCTATCATATATGCTTAGTTGTATTTCACGTTTCAGAATATATCCTAAAATGTTAGTCGTGTTTTTGACTTATTGTTCATTTATTAGGATTATCTAAATCACGAATAGAATACTAAAAAGCACATGTAATTTTTAATTAAGACAACTAAAACAAATATATTAATCTTGAATATATGTAAGAATTATCCACTCAACCTGGGTTGCTGAGACTTTCCAGAAAAATCAGGAAGACAAAGAAGGTGCATCCTGGAATTATTATATATAGTCTTTATCAAGCCAGACATGTGTGTTGTGTTTCTGATATAACCTGCAAAGAGAGAACAAGAGGGAAAGTCCATGCAGATGATCCTTATGTTGTCCATTCACTGGATTTACATAAGTGTATGTGGCATTAAAGAAGCAAATTCCATTTCAAATCTATAAATAGTCTCATTTCAGTCCAAACTTCCATGGTATCATTGGATATAAATGCAGGATATAGACAAAACAACTCCAAGTCCAGATCAGACCCTCATGCATGTTACTGGTATGTTCTGGTTTAAGTATGACCTGGAAGCTTGCAAATGGTAATATTTCCAGTTATATTAAAAGCTCATATCCATATGTACCTGTTTTCCTTCAAAGAAACACATGGTAGGTAGAGATAAGAAAAGCAAATGTCAACTCATTTACATTCTTCTACATGTATTGCTGGAGAAAAAACAGAGTATCAAGTTATTCCCTCTGAGATGTTTCATATTATCTGAAAAGGACTGTGGAAAGGGAAACTCCATTTCCACAATACTGCATGCTTGACTGCGGAATACTTATTATTTTTTAATGTATTCAGCCTTTCCTAGAAACAGTTTCAAGGTAGTTCACAGCATATAATGAAAATGACAGTACGATTTGGTTAATAATAAAATGAATCAATTGAAACAGCGAAGTTCCATGTTCCATAAAAGCATAACCATAAATGCCACAGAAGAGCATTAGATTTATTGTGCTTATTTAAAGCTGTGATTTAGTAGATTGCAAATTATTCAAGGAAAATACAATTTTCTCAGCGTAGAGAAAAGTGACAGAAAGGAAGGAAATGGGCCAAAGCAGGGGGTAGGCCAAAACTGTGGGCCCAGAAGCCCACCCAAGCTTTTGGGTCCCAGAAGATGAACAGGTAAGTCTGGTGAAACACATAAGAGGGCCAACATTTATCACTACTGCTTGCTAAAGATGAGAAAAGGCTACTTTTCTTATATCTCAAACTCCCAACCAAGAAGAGCTCCAAAAATAATGCCCAGGAACTTGAACTGGACTCAGAAACTATTTAAGGTATTTGGTCTTCGCTAGGGAATACTGGTTTACATATTCTAAATAGATTCCTCTCATAAAAAATAACCATTTTCTGAGTTGGTAGAAATATATAGATGGCCTCCCAAAGCTGAAACTGATTCCCATTTCTGGATTCTGCAATTTTGGTTATGGTGGTACATGTCCTCAGCTGAATAAAGATGCATTTCAATGGTATAAGCCATGGGTCCCCAACCCCTGGTCTGTAGGCTGGTTACCGAGCCATGGCATGCTAGCAACAAAGCCCCATCTGCGGGATGTAGGCAGCACACAAAACCATGTCCCCCCCAGTCCATGGAAAAACCTCTCTCCACATAACCGGTCCCTGGTGCCCAAAAGGTTGGGGACCTCTGATATAAGCTCAAAACAAAGTCATGTCTAAAGAATCTCTAAATTATGTAGCAGCTATGCAAAAGACAAGTCCTTCAATCTCTGACATTGTAATGGAATGTGAGAATAACCTTGGAAGACAGGGGTGGGATGGAGCATGGGGGTGATGAGAGATGCTGCCTAGGGAGATAAGATCAAAGGGGGAGAACCTGCAAGTGATCAACAGGCAGAGAAAGAAACATAGAAAGGATCCATCTCAATTTAGCAGAAGGTAAAAAGAGAGGATGAGAAATTTGTACCCTCAGACTTGCAAGATTGATGTCAGCCTTCCAAGTAGACCCAACAGGAAACATTGACCAGTTGAACTAATTCTACCTTATTGTCAGGCTACATTAAAAGAATCTTGCAAATCTGAAAGTACAAAACTCCTGGCTTGGGTTTTATGCTGCCTGTTGCAGTTGATTCTTTCATGTTTTTTTCTGTGCCCATCAGGCTCCTCTCCCTTTTATCTGATTATTCCCTGGGCAGCAACTTCCCCCCCCCTCCGTCTTCCAAAGTCATTCTCACATTCCATTAGAGAGCCATTGAATCTTCATATTCAGAAGCTGAAGAGCTTAACTAGTCTGAGTCTCAGCCTGCATCACAGAGATTAACTGAAGAGGGAAGAAGACGCAGATGCAGATTGAGTCAACTGAGTTTGAGCTAGACAAGATCCCAAACCCAGTAATCTGTTTGCAAAGATAAGAGCAAAGGAAATCAAGCCATGTACTTAAAAGAAGGAAGTTTGACTCAGCCATTTAGTCAAGCTGACAGGGCTATGTAAACAAGGTCTTTGTCACTAGCTCTGTGTGTGTGGCAACAACCGATCTGTATGATGCTGTTGCTTTAACTTAAAACTTAATCCAGAAACATTTTTCTTAGAACTTCCTGAACTTGGGATAGCAGAAAGGTTGGGATGTGCTCTGTGTTACTTTGGGGAAAGATTTAAAACTGTGATATAAATATCATGAATTTGTTACTAGAAGCTGGCTGTGTGGTGGTAACTGCTAACACAGAATAGTAGCTGATCTTGGAATCTCAGAAATGCTAAGAAGGATAGTATGAGAACTTTACATGAGAACCCAATAGGGACTATCAAGGCTGTAGACAGGGATGTCAAAGAAACCTTCTAGAATGGTTTGCAATGGAAAATCACTTCCATATTGTTGCCAACAAAAAACATGGGTCTGAGATTTTATTTTATTAGTCATCATGAGTCAAACTCAACGAGTGCAATACTTTGTCTTTACTTTGCACCTCCATCCATTACTGATTTGTGTACCTGCCAGTTCTTCCTGCCAGACTGTCAATGAACATTACCCATAAGGGAGAGATGTTCTTTATCACATATAGAGAGAATCAAATTATCCCTACTCCTCCATCCCCTGGAAATAGAAGGAGATTGATCATTTTAAAACTAGCTGCAGAAGTGACAGGATTGAGAAAGATTATGGTTTGCAATTTCCCCATAGTCTCTGAAAAAAGTTTAAAAGCTCAGGAAAAAATAAAATCCAGATAAAAGGAAGTAGAGGTCTTTGTTTTAAGAAAATAAAATAGATTATATGTCATAATCAGGGAAACTGAGCCATATTTTTAATTTATGTCTCTGTATCATGTCAAAGTCTACATCTTTGTTTTTCTGTATAAATCAAGAAATTATACGTAATTTCAATTTGCCAGTCAGAACTCAGATTTATTCATGAAGTAATCTTATTTCTATGGAATCTTCCTGTAATAATTATTTGAACACTTCTCCAGTATCCCTTTGCAGACATTTTTGGTCAAAAATTATTTATTTATAACAGATCAGAATCCCCTTATATAGTCTGCCCAGAACATTGTATTTTCATCATGATTTTTTTATTTGTTTTACTTAAATTGTCAGAAGAATCATCCCAATTTGGACAGGTCTATCATTTTTTTCCTTCAACATTAAATGTTTGCATCTGATTTAAAGTTAGAAAGAATTTTTACTCTTTATCATTTCTGTTAAAAAGAACTTTCATTTTGTTTGTATCCTATGAGATTGGTTTAATTCCCAAGGCTGGGAAGAAGGGATGAATCCTTTAATCACATGCCTATATACCATGAAGTCAGAAGTTACACTGTAGAAATCATTTCAGTATTTCTTTTTTGACCTGAAACCCGTTATCTTGCACATACTAAATTTGGGGGTGATGCCCCTTATACGGTGGCAGCAGTAACTACCAAACACTATCCCAAGCCTGTGGTGTGAAGACTCAGAGGAGGTATTTATACTTCTAGCCTTCTAACCTATTTGCCACAAGGTTGACTTTCTAGCCAAAGATCAGCCATTCCCCTCTCCACAAATAATACATCTATATTTTGTAGTTTAATTTATAATGTGTTTGCCTATATCTACTTCATTAATAGCTCTATGTATCATTGTCTGGAGTTCAGTCCACTCTACAAATTAGTAAGCAAAACAGAACTGCTGATTTTTCTTGTCTTTACGAAGATCTATTTTGAAGAAGAAGATCAGAATAAAACAGTGACAAAAAAAGTACAACACAAAAGATGCTATCCAAGGGAAAGAGTAATGGGGAGGTTTCTCTGTACACAAAATCCAAATACACTTTAAAAGATATATAGATATTTAGTTCACTATTTTGGAGGGGGAGGTCCAGGCTTGAAGGAGGAGCTGAATAAAATATATAATGTCCCTTTGTTTCAGAAAATCCCAATAGTGATTTTGGAATTGGACTGGAACAGATTTTCCTTTCTCCAACTTTTCATGGTAGTTGATGATGTTCTGTAAGTGAGTGAGGAAGGAAGGGGTGGATTGCAGGTATAAAGTAGGCATTCAAGAAAATTCATCTTTATTTTTCATTATAGCTTATACAGAGTTTAACAAACAAGAATAAAAATAAACGAGCAGATACAATCAGGTACAATCAGATACTGTATGTAATGGTAATGAAAACAAACTATAAAATTAAGAAAAAGAAAAGAAAAAAACAATCCATATAATTTTAATAATATTTATACAGAACTGTTTTTTTAATAAATAATTTTTAAACATCCGTGTAATAACCAGTTACTGACTATTCTGTTTTTTTTAAAAAATCTGAAAGTATAGTTTGCTGTAGTAGAAGAGTATTAGAAGTACTATTTTTTGCTTAGGGAAGCCAATCTCTAAACTGAATCATTTCTGATCAAGAGCCTCAATTTACAATAGAAAACCTATCATATATATTAAACATTGACTCCTATGGTTAGTATTAAAAGAACATAATGTCTACATGCAAAAGCAGAAAGGTCTATTCTCACTGACACTTATTCTGTTTTTGGGGTTTTTTTTTCTTTTTCTTTGGTCTGTTAAAGGCTAACATCTGTTCTCACAATAATGGGCTAATGCTGTTTTGCACAACTCAAGGCCTTCTATCTGGGTCAAGGTTATTCTTTTTAACAAAGACCAAGATAATAAAGAGAAGCTCAATAGCCTTCTTCCCTATCTGCTTGAGGAGTAATGGATGACATTAGACAAGGTGCTGCAGAATCGTCATCATTTCTATCAAACAAATAAGGATGCCTAATAACAGTGGGCTTTTGTCCTCTTTATGCCTCCAGAGACATGTGTTTTGTAATATCATGTGAATCCTCCTAAAAAGAAAAGCATGAACAATGCACAAAATAAATTCTGTTAACAGGAGATGGTATGAAAGGATGCAGCACTTATTGCATATTGTTACATTCTTCCCTAGCTAAAGTTTTTCCAGTTATCAACTGAGAAGAGGATTCAGTCACAATTACATTTTCTTTGTCTTCTAGTGATAGGGATTTTGCAGTTACACAAAAGCCAGGAACAATCTAGTGTGTTGCCAACTGGATCTCTCTTGTTGTAGCTCTTAGGAAGATTTCAGCACGATGCAGTTCGAAAAAGCAAGCTGTCATTTTTTTCTGCACAACCTCCAACTGGGAAGTTGTGAGATGTAGCAGATAAATAAGAAAGCCTTGTGAGGAAGGAACTGGGTTCACCTTTCTGTTCAAACTGAAACATTGCCCAGAAATCTTATGGACAAATCCATCTTGTTTCCTTTTCAAAGGAACCTGCTCTGTCTTTTGGTGTCCAAATCACATTTATTTCTTTAGGCAATTTAAATACTTTGCACATTGTACTAATCCATGATTTCTTTAACCAGAAATAAAGCAAAAACTGCAACACATTTAAAAAAAAAATTCTTATGGCACCACCAGGTGCCATAACACTGCATCTCAAGAATACAATTGCTGGACTCCTCTCCCATCCTGGCCATTTTACACATTAAAAGGCTTATGTTTGCACAGCACACTTTGCCAGAAAGGGCGGGGGGGAAACAAAGATACAAAGTAAAATCACATTTTAGCTCATAGCAACATGTGAACTGGGCTCCTGTTTCTCTATTCTTAGATCTTAAAATCCAAACTGACAGGCATCTTGCTCATAACATACCTGATATAATAGTTATTGAAAAGAAGAAAGTCTGGTTTGTTAATATTGCTATTCCAGGTGATGCTAGGATTCAGGAAAAACTTCCCCCCAAAAAAGATCAAAGTTGAACACTTGTAGAAAAAGAAATTCATTGTTTTATCAGTTGTGATTGGAACCCTTGGAGTGATACCTAAAGGACTTCTTCAATATTTGAAGATACTGAATTGATCAGATCTGAACATCTGATTTTATATTTAAAAAACACCCTACTTGGAACTGCCTATATTCTTAGATGCTACTTTAATCATTCTTAGATTGATTAGGACTTGAATTATTAAGTTTCCATCTGTCTTAGCCTGTGAATCTAGCTGTAGTTAACTCACACATAAGAATCATTGCCATTATTGCTATTACTACTACTACTACTACTACTACTACTACTACTACTACTACTACATTTATATATTCTTGCTCTGCAGTGCACTATTTTTGTAGTACAGGAATTAGGCAATAAAGCTTAGTGTACTGTAACGATTTTATTTGGTTTATATTATTTTATTTTTGTTTAACTTTTTACCTACTGAAGTTGATGGCAGATATAAAATAGGACATCATCTGTGTTTACAATTGCTACTAACGACTTTTAAAATTTCCCAATTTGTATATCTTTTTCTAAATTAGAACCATATATAAAAGATTACAGAAAGGGAAAGGGGAGTTCAAGAAAATAGATGGGAGTCAAAATATGCACACTTTATGCTGTAGATGAAAAGTATTAACACTGGATTAATATAAGAAATACAAAATTAAAAAGTATTTTAAAAAACTGATAAAATGCTCTAGGTCTAAATTAAATTTGCCATGCAAATACTTGTTGTACTCAAGATATGAGAAAAAGATATTCATAAAGTAGAAATTCTTGTATCTATCAGTTATAATTCCTGACTTTCTTGCTTAGTGCCCATCCTGGGAGCAGGACATCTGCCTTGAGCAACCATCAAAACAGCTTTACTGTATTTAAAGCCTAGGCTGAACTCTCATGCAGGGCAGTATAAAATATTTTATTATTTTATTACTCATAAAATAATAAAATATGTGGAACCAATCATACAAAGACTGCTTAGCAGTGACTGAGTATTCTTTAAATTACTGATGCAGAGATGATTTGGGAGTTCCTTCTCCTTTCCCTTAAAATTAGGATAAGAGGCTTCAAATGCTAAGAGATGGTCCTCGATGCAATTTAAATTGCATTAAATAATTGATGTGAGAGAGAAAATTCTAGGACTTATCTCTATGCATTACATTTAGAACATCATTAATAAAATAAAGGTTGTGCTCATTGACAAATGGAACTAAATGAAGGCCTTCTGAATTATATTTGAGTAATATTATTAGATTTATCCTCCCTTGTTAAGAAGACATGTTTCCATACAAATCAGCAGACATATAACCAATGATGGAATGAGTCTGTTATTGTACCGCCAAGTACTTTTCAACCCAACCTCCCAGGTTGAAAAGTCTCCTGGTTTTTAGGTCCACACCTTAACCACTACACCAAACTGGCTCTCCAGTCACAGTACCAGTCCCATCAGTTAACCACTGTCATTTTGTGGAATATAGCTGGGATACATCATGGTGCAAGATTTATGAATAGACGATTGACA
Source organism: Protobothrops mucrosquamatus (assembly GCF_001527695.2). Lineage (NCBI taxonomy): Eukaryota > Metazoa > Chordata > Lepidosauria > Squamata > Viperidae > Protobothrops > Protobothrops mucrosquamatus. The sequence continues at coordinate 49,858 of NW_015386717.1, forward strand.
TCTTTATTACTGAACTTATGTCCTGCTGTTTTATGAAGGGGCTAATTAAAACATAAATAAACCCTAACCAAAATACTTCCTGAAATAAAACACAACAACCCTTGCTTCTCCATATGTATCATCACAAAGCTTCTCTCACACACAAACACATACACACACACACACACACACACACACACACAAACTCACATTCTCTCATACTTCACATTTTTCCTAGGTGCATCTAAACATTATTATATTTTGGCCCTTGGCAACTGTAAGGAAGACACGTGGAATCTGTGATAATCTGTGATTTCCACTATTAACAATGGTGGAAATCACAGATTACAAAGTATAGATTTTAGTCCCTCCCTGTGTTATTCTTCCTGCAACATGATCTCCAGTTCGATATTGTTCTTGAAAATACACAAACTGATCTGTCCTGGTTTTTACTGTTCAGGGCAAAAGTGGACATTTTTTCCCTTGTCCTCCACCAGAGCTCCTATTTCACACTTGACTTGAGCCAAATAGCCCACATCATTGGGCATATTAGCCTGACCTCTGCGGTCTTGCTTCTGTTCTTTTTCCTTCCAAATACTTCTTAATCTCCCCACCCCACCCCCACATTCACCAAAGGCGAATCTCATCCTAGCTTTGCATAATCCTAGCATGCCAGTTTCACAGAAGGAAAACAGCTCTAAACAAGAAAAGCTCTATTTCATCTTCTTTGGACTTGAATCACTTGCTTGTTCCAAATGAGCACTTCGAGAGATGGGGTGTCATCAGAAATGGCGTTCTGGTACCCAAGTCTCCCAACTTCCTCCTCCGTATTGCCTAGTTCAGCAACCGCCCCTGACTTGGTGGCATCAGGCAATACTGTATTCCCCAATCTTTGGCCAGACTTTTTATCTTTGGTGTGTGCTGCTGCTTCTGCCATGCATTATGGTTTATCTGCAAGGCACCTTGAAAGTATCGGCACTGAATGGTGGTGAACAACTGTAATAATTACATCAGTAACATAAATAGACTTTAGGGAGGGATATATTGAATTGTCATTTTTAGAGGCAGACCCACATTTTCCTTTGCTTTATGTGCTTCCTTTCAACCTTTTTACAGCAAGACAGAGAAACCATATAAAGTATGGCTCCTGAAGTTCTTCCCAATCCCTTTACCAGCAGGGACCCATTTGCTCACATATACTAGGTCAGTGATGGCGAACCTTTTAGAGACCGAGTGCCCAAACTGCAACCCAAAACCCACTTATTTATTGCCGGGTGCCAGGTGGGCGTGGCCCACTGGGCGGGTGTGGCTGTGGTGGTCATGGCAGACTGGGTGGGTGTAGCCAAGGTGGGCGTGGCCAGGCAGGGTTGGGGGAGATCCAGGGGGTCTCTGGCAGGTGGGGCGGTGGGCAGGAGGTTCGTCCTGCGGGGTGAGACAAGGCAAGATGAGGCAGGGCAGGGGTGGCATTGTAGCAGGGCAAGGCGAGGCAGGGGCTGCTGCTGCCTGACATCATTGGCCCCCGCACACAGAGGCCAGCGAGCGCATGGGGGGGGCGACAGTGTCCGTCAGCAGCCACAGCCTGCCAGCCCCTCGACCGCCGCACTCTGGGGCTCTGCAGCCCGCCACCAGCAGTTCAGAGAAGTGCCCACAGAGAGGGCTCTGAGTGCTGCCTCTGGCACGCGTGCCATAGGTTCGCCACCACTGTACTAGGTGTATTGGAAAGCATAGGGCAGCTGACCAAGGAGGAGGGGGCCTTAGAAAGGAGCACTTATGAATGTTCTAGTCCAATGCCTGTCTTTCCAATAGGAATGCGTCAAAGGGATTGTGGGGTAAAGTATTTTTTTTTCTGCAATCCCTAGCTTTATTTGGTCCATTTTTTAAAAATCAATCTTTTTTTTGGCCCCATTCTGTTCAGTTCTCAGGGAATTCTCATGCTAATAGAGCTTTATTTGTTGTGAATGCTACATTGAGGTGAAGTCAAGTGATCAAAGTCAAGCTGTTATCTAAATATACAAAATTATTCAATAAAGAGCTTTGCCAGAATTATCTCAAAGTTGTTTATATTTTATATACAATATCAAGACTTCTAGATTTTAGAGTACCATATCAGGACTTTTAAATTTCAGGAAAGAATTTTCATCATCATCATCATCATCATCATCATCATCATCATCATCGTCATCATCGTCATCATCATCGTTATCATCATTACAACAACTGAAATTGAAGACTTAAACAAAACATTTATCAATTGTGGCTTGACAGTGACCTATATAAACAAAAAGAGTAGGTTAAAATAGGGTTTCCTGTTCATATGCTGTGTCTATCTGGACACTGACATGCAGTTGGGACCATCCATAACAATTCCAGCTGTCAACATACAACTATTTGACTTCTGTTTGCTTATTTTTTAAAATTTGCTTTCCATGGTAAGATGGCACCTGTTAATAAGAAAGAAGAATCTGGGGGTCATACTAGGGTGTATCTAATTCCTCACCTTCCTGGACTCTGGGCACAGATAAATGTTTTTTGTCATGTCACATGTCACATCATGTCTTAACCTCTAGGGTCTCTTCCTCTAACCTGACATTGCTCAAAGATGTGAGATCTTGGAACTCATTAACAGTTAGAGAACTGTCAGTAAGTAGTTCTTTCAAAGGCGAAACTGAAATATGGTACATAAGAGAGAGGAAATTAATCAAATTTCCTAATCTAAATTAAAGATCTATACTATGTGTACATGTATGTGTACACATAAGTACATACAAACATACAAACAAATATCTTAAAAGCAGTTTCTACAAATCATACTAATAATTCCTACATACTAGTGTTAATGACCAATGTTTGCCACAATGCTATTTAGAAAAAAAATGTTTAACAATCTGAGAGTTCTTATTCTCAGCTTCACGTCACTTGGGAGTTACTAGTTTCAGACATTGGTCTGGTATGCCTTTAGCAGATGTTAGAGAAATTTAATTTATATTTGAACAGCTTGAAATATATTTTTTTTAAAAAATAAAAAAACATTTGGCTGAATCATCTGCTTTTCTGGCACAGTCAACAGATCTTCCCCTGCAATTATCGCATGTGCATTATCTTTGTAAAAGGAAGTCCATTATTAACAAATATTGCTGTCATAACCATAAACTGGGTTTCTAAAAAAATATTTATCATCTAATTGATTTTGTGATAGGAGCAAAATTTGTAAGATTAAAAAAAAGATTTTTGGCAGTTATACAGATTCTCATTAATAATGAGAATGATAACATGATAATGAGAGCAATAGCAACAGCACTTAGACTTAAATACCACTTCACAGTGCTTTACAGCCCTCTCTAAGCAGTTTACAGAGTCGGCATATTGCCCCCAACAATCTGGGTTCTCATTTTACCCGACCTCGGAAGGATGGAAGGCTGAGCCAACCTTGAGCCGGTGCGACTCAAAATGCCAAACTTCTGGCAGCCGGGAGTCAGTTTAGCAGTTTGCATCTCACCAGCTCAAGGCTGACTCAGCCTTCCATCCTTCCAAGGTCGGTAAAATGAAGACCCAGATAGTTGGGAAAAGGAAAATAAAATAGACAAACTCTGATAAAAATGTGTCTAGAAGAACTCGTTTGCACAATAGATTATGTCTCTTTACCTTTGGTATTAACATCAGATGGATGGTTCCTAAGAATTTCAATAAAACATCCACAAAAAATACTGTACAATAGGACTATGCAAATCCTTCAGCAGAGGTATTTAAGGGACTGTGGAAGCACAGAGCTGACTTTAAGATCATTAAAGTAGTCACACCTTTTCAAGTCCATGCAGCTGCTTCTGTCATTATTTCACTGAGAAAAACATGAAGCCAGGCCACAGACACAGCCAAGAGCAGCCTCTGAAGATCCTCTTTGCAAGCAAAGACACAGCTGCTTTAGTAATACTTCCTTAGAAGTGCTCCACTGCATTCTGAAATCCTCTTTCAAGAGATTTGCCTAGCCCTTCTGGAGAGCTTTTCAGGCTTCCTTCATTAACAAGAATTCTGAGAGTGAAAAAGGAAAAAAATGGACAACGAAAATACAAGTGGAAGGCAAGATGAGTGACTATACAATACATGCCTTTTTGAGAAACCAGCAAAACAAGAGGGTCACTTTCAAGTCTGCATATCAAGGCTACTCTCTCTAAAAGTGACTAAGGCCAAGAGACCATGGAGGGAGCTCTGAAACTCATTTTCACACCCTGCTTAAAGAAGCTTACTTAGGAGGTGATAATTTACCTCAGGAACTTTGAACTAGCCTCCAGCTTTTATCTGAATTGTACTGCCCAACCACTGCCAAAGCTCAGAGCACAACCACTTCCTTGGACTCATTCCAGGGCTGTTGGCAGATAGGGGTCAAAAAAGTTAAGAGGGCAACCACAATTACATAACTGAAGCAATCTACGTAAAAATACAGAATACAAAATGACAGAATTGGAAGGGACCTTGGAGGTCTTCTGGCCCAACCCTTCCTCAAGCAGGAGACCCTATACCAGGGGTAGGCAACCTCGGCTCTTTTATGACTCATGGAAAAGGGTTGACTCCCTTTTCTTTGTGGCAGCCCCCTGAGATATTGGAACACTGCTATCATGTCACCCCCTAGTCCTTCTTTTCACTACTATAGACATACTCAATTCTTGCAACCATGCTTCATATGTTTTAGTCTTCAGGCTCCTAATCATCTTTGTTGCTATTTTCTGGCCTCTTTCCAGAATCTCAACATCTTTTTTATAATATGATGACCAAAACTGAATACAATATTCTAAGTATGGTCTTACTAAGAGTTTACAAAACAGTACTAATACTTCACATGATCTTAATTCTATATTACTAAATATCTCTCTCAGTGGCAATCATAAAATATGACCGGTAGTATTCAGGATCCTGGTGTTGACTTGTGAAGCTTCCTGTATCTTAAAATCAAAAAGAAGAGTGAAGGAAAAGGTTTGGATAAGGATAAGGAAATAACATGAGGACACAAGTAAGTGGCAATGTTTATTATTAAAAGGAAGCAGAGTATCTATTCTGGCTGAAAGCATTATGTATTGATGACCCTCAGATCCATCCCTTGAATTCTGAAAAAGGAGAGCAAAAGGCCAAACTCTAACCTAAAATTAGTATAACTCAGTGCAAATTGATTTGTTATCTTTTATTATGGGATAAAAAATTTTCCTTTCCTATTACATAATCAGTCATTGTGCGTTTTTCTATTTTTCCATGCTCAGCAGTTTTGGGTTTCTTTTCTTACACTTGCTATGTTTGTATTGTCCATTGAAGGGAATATAAAAGAAGCAGAGTGATTTCTGCTGAGTTATTCCCACATGAAGCAGGGAAGAAAGAGCCACCAACCCTCAAACAACGGCTGCTTCCATATGTGTAACGAATGAGACAGAAACAAGGCACTGTTGAAAAGAGTCCTACAAAAGAAGTATTGTCTAGCTTGGAAACTATAATATTACAGTGGCATCTAGTCAGCCATTTAATTTATACATTAGCTGGAAGGCCACTGCAAATACAGCATTGGTTGAAAAATCTGAGCAAGGTTAAAAGAAGTTTTACTTTACTTCTCCAAAGTCTTCAGCTTTAAGGAAGAAAGTTAAACCATGAACCTTTTGTCTTTATTTATGAAGGGCCCTTTCACCATTGTAGGGATTAAAAGGCAGAGGTTCTTAAGATGTTGGCTCCCAGTTGCTTCTACTGGGCGAGACTAAATTTTAAACAAATGTCCTCCTGTTAACCTTAGACCTGTCCTGTCATTTATTGCATTCATCAGAGGCATGGCAAGGATGCCATGCAAACTGGTGGGCCCTTGTACAAACACGTAAGTAGGCCAAAGGCTAGCCCCTAACTGGTGCAACCTCTCTGCCTCAGTGAATGACCATCCAGGACATAAAGTGAAATGTAGTCTTAAACCCACGTCCTCCTTTGATCTATTAACTTGGGTTGATGATATTTTCTTTTCTGAACATCCATTTTTCCAGGGCTGAATTAGAGGATCATTTCTATCAGGATTGGGATTGGGATGAGGATCCAAAGACTTGCATTTCCAGCTGCAAGAGACTTCTCTTTCTATTTTTCCTTTTCTTCTTTCAAATGGTTTTATGAATGGTTCCTTGAAGGTAGCCATGATTTTTCTTTGTCACAGACTCTCCTTCCTCTCTTAATCAATGTCAGTAATCCTAGCAATCCTCTGAGATTGCCTAGCCCAGCCTTCTTCTTTTCTAGTTTTCCCCGTAGTTTTTCTTGAAGAGATTCCAACTGAGCCTATAGATTGGCTGTTTCATATGTAATCCTTAGCCATGGTTAACTTGTTCTTATGTGAACTCAGATATTGTTGTTTATCTGTCACAGCTGACAATTAAGCAAGAATAGACTCAATACAGTTAATAAACCATGGTTTATAACACAGCATTTACATGCAATGTCAGCCATTGTGGCTTATTCAGCCATCTACTGTAGTACCCAACCAATGAACCCAGTTGGTTATTGATTTTATAAGCCAGAATAAATTGATATTCTCTAGAGATAGATTTAAGTGAAATTCTAATAGCCAGTCTGCGACTGCTCTGAAAGATTCATAGAGAAATAAAAAGTTGGAAATTTGTTTATTTATGCAATTTATATGGCTGCCCATCTCAAACACATGAGTCTGACCAGCTAACAAAAAATAAAAGCAACATCATAACAAAACAATAAATAACAAATATAGCATCCCAGATAAAACCAATCCATACTATCATTATATGGGCTCAAACACAAACAGGCCCCAGTAATAGAACTCAAAGCCCTTATGGCAAGCGTATGGAGAGCCAGTTTAGTGTAGTTGCTAAGGTGCTGGTCTATAAACCAGGAGACTGTGAGTTCAATCCACCTCATCGGGTTGTTGTTTTGGGGAAAATAGGAGACAACAGTATTAGATATCTTTGCTGTCTTGCATTTACCAAATATATGAGGATCTAATCTCTGAGGGAAATGATGTTTCAGAGGGTGGGCACCATAAAATAGTTTAATAGTACCACTTAATACTACTTTCATAATGAGATCTTAGGACTTCATTCGGAGATAGGAAAACCTTGCCTTCTGAATAGTATTTATTTATTTGTCAAATTTATATGGCCATCCATCTCATATTAAAGTGATTCTGGGCATTTTGTAGATTCTACTACAGTGATTCTACTAAAGTGATTCTGGGCATTTTGTAGATTCTACTACAAAACTAATTAAAACCAATTAAAATAGTAATCATAGATAAAAGTACATATTGTTACACCCTAACTTTTATCATCCATAACCACTGGCCATGTGCTGAATGGAGATGGTATTCATAGCTTCTCCATCCAAATGCTGAAATGCGTAAGAAATTGCAACAGGGAGGATTGATGCTTGGGGATTTTGCAGCAACTTTAGAGGATGGCTTTGTCCAGTGCCTAGTCAATCTTTGGAAAGTTGAGGTGACAATAGGGACCATAGTAGGAGGATATTTCAACTGGTTTATCAGTTGGAGCTATTCCTAGACCAGTTGGATTACTGTGATTTACTTAATGTGGTTCTTTTCATCCCTTGACAACCATCTGAGAATTCCAGCTGGTGCAAAATATGACCATGGGCTTACTAGTCAAATTCATCAATGACACCTGAAACTGCCTCTAGGAGAGCTACATTAGCTACCACTTTGTTTTTGTACAAATCAAGTAGCAGATTATAACTTATCAAACATAAAAGTCTTGTTTCTGGGACTCTTTGAGACTGGATATCCCAGCCGAACTTTCCCACCAGTATGGGAAAACAGACAACACAGTTAAGTGAATTTTGCACCATTTTATGATTTTTCTTGCCACAGTTGTTAAGTGAATTGCTCCAGTTGTTAAGTTAATAATGCAATTGTCCAGTGAATCTGGCTTCTCCATTGACTTTGCTTGTTGGACTGTCATAAAAGATGATTGCATGTCTCTGGGATATTGCAGCCATCATAAATACATGCCAGTAGCCAAGCATGCAAATTTTGATCACGTGACCATGGAGATGGTGCAACGGTCATAAGTGTGAAAACAGTCATAAGTCACTTTTCCCAGTGGCATTGTAACTTCAAACAAACAAATGGTTGTAACTCAAAGACTATCTGTATTGTAAACCTCCAAGGTGAACTTGGAAGATCCAGTTTTAGGTCCAGCTTTAGACATGGAAACTCACTGGGTGGGTTTGGGCCAGTCACTTTCTCTAACCCAGTCTCACTCAGTGTTGCATACACTAATTGTGTACACTACCTTGAGCTCCTGGAGGAATAGTAAAATCTCAGGCTAACAAATAACATTTTGTAAGCAAGGTGAGAAAGCTAAATATATGAATATTGATGAAGCAAAGTGATTTCAAAAGAGGGAAGATAAGCAAGTCAGATATGAAATTCATTTCCTCATGCTGCTAAAAGGCAAAGAGTTTGTTAATATGCAAAAGAAAGTATTAATTAATATGCTATAGAATACATCTAACAAAATTAATAAACATTCATAAAAGCATACAGTATTATGTTTCAATGCTTTATACCAGTGATGGTGAACCTTTTAGAGACCGAGTACCCAAACTGCAACCCAAAACCCACTTATGCATCGTCGGGTGCCGGGTGGGTGTGGCCCATTGGGTGGGCATGGCTGCAGTGGTAACGGCAGACTGGGTGGGACTAAAAAGTTCAATCAATTCCAACTTTGCAAGATCTTTTTTTTTCCCGCGAGAAATTGAAATTGACTGATTGATTGAACTTTTTTTTTTTGTACACGGTAGTGGAGGCCTAAAGCGAAAAGGTTTTATAAAACCCAGCTGAAGGCCTAGGACTGGGGTGATGGCGCGCATGCCCACAGAGAGGGCTCTGAGTGCCATAGGTTCGCCACTACTGCTTTATACAGATGCTGAAGACAAAATTCTAACAGACAGCTAATGAGTGGCAGATTATAACAGCTTAGCTATTACTTTTCTGGAAAATTGCCAAAATGGAAATACTTACAGATAACATGATTCTGAAAACATCAATCATGACTAAACACATTCTATGCCTACTAGTTGTCCACTAGACTGACAGAATGACAAAAATGTAAACCCCGTCCTCCTGCTGCAAAAAGCATGAATTGTATCTTTAGCAGAATGGATTTAATAATGCATTTTTATTCCATTCTTAATATATGAACATATGTATGGCCTCATCGGTTATTGCTAAAGGAGAACAATCCAATGCTTCTTAAAATATGACATCTCCATTCAATAACAGGCAAGTACTTAGCAACCCAGTAACAAAGGTGGAAAGATGCTAGCTTCCTAAGGAACAATGATGAAGAATGCTGCAACAGGTGTAATTCAATCAATGTAAAAGTGTGAAACTTCCAATGGCCATTTTTATTAAGGCCAGAGGTATATCTGAAATACATGTAGGAGACTTGCCCACTCAGCCCACAAGTGCCTCCTCAAAGACTCTTCTGCCAACATCATCAACAAAGGCTGCTCTAACTGGACCTTTGAAGAAGAGGGAAATGTTGCCAAAGATAACAGGGAATTTCATTCTCTCAATCCTCCCACATGGAAGAAATGAATGTTGTTCATTCATTCATCCATTTCAAGTCCTGACCTTGATATTGATGCATTGGGATAGTGAATCCCACTGAATGATATTCAATTTCCCATTCCCAATTCTGAATAATGATTTTTTAACTAGACAGTATAGTAATAATTGGCCAGGGAACTTAATCCATGGAGGAAACCACCACTCTGTTTGCTAATCAGGCTTGTCGATCAGAAGAAAAGGGGTAGCATTCATCCTTTTTTTTCAACACTAATTTCAGTGGGCAGAGCAAATGTATTTATGCATTTAATCAATCTGTTTATTACTTCCTTCTTACCTGCCTCAATGGCTAAAGCAACTCCAGGCAGCAGACATGGTAACAAAAGAATTAAAACAGCTAGAAGAAGAAGAAAAAAAAAACACCCAGCAACAATAAAAATGCAATATTGTTTATTTGGAAACAAACAATCCCATATAATACTCAACAAGCAGGGTTCAAAAGCACCTGAACCAAAGCCCTGCTAGAAATTCTAGGTCTTCATAGCTTTGCTAAAGAGCAGTGGAGTCCGGGCTGTATGGATTTTAGGAAGAATGCTATTGTACAAGACAGGGAATAGGGGGACACGTGAGATCCAAAGAAGCATTTTTGCCATTGTTCCATATGTTAGGGAAAATAGGAGATCCCCCCCCCCTTGAAGATGTAAGTCTCTCTTGATCCTACTGCAATATGCTTTCTTTTTGTCTTTTCCAACGCTGAAGCACAGGCAGCATACCAGACAAAAACCATATTTACGGTACTATCAGATTCTCTGATCCCAAATTTTGTATTCAGTCATACCACACTGTTGAGATAGGACAGAGACTTTTTTCATTTTAACAATCCATTATTCAAATGTGGATGGTGTCCAAAACTAGAACAATTTGGACCAAAAGGAGAGCGCAACATTGCTCAGTTTTTTTCATTTTCGAAAGCTTTGTTTTATAGAAAACTATTTTAATAGTTTGAAGATCTTGCTATGGAGTACCTGTCCGGAAAGATTATGGTTGGCTGGACAGAATTAGGCAATCATATAACAGACAGGATGAGTTGGGTTTTTTAAAAAGTCTTTTAAAGTTATTTCAAGAGGAAGGAAAATCATCAGAGGCATATTTAGAATTTATCCAGTTATTTGGGGAAAAGGGCATTGAGAAGACTTTTTTAAAGAATTGTTATCAGCATTTTTCTCAAAATAGAAAGTACTATATCATTAAACCAGTTTTAATGTTTCAGTCTGAAATGCTATGGCAGAAAGCCGAGTAATAGGTCTGCTAGTCAGAAATTGCTCAGGAGAGCCATAATGAATAATGAATGTTGTGGGGAATGGAAATTAACAAAGCAGTGGGAAGTTTCTTTCTGCAAATTTCTCCACAGGTAGTGCTTACCTGGACAGAGAGCTAAATGAATTCAAGTGATGGGCTAAACTGAAGGATATTTTGCAATATAATCCAGGTTCTTTCCCTGACATTAGCAGAATAAGGCCAAATCTACATATACCAGCTAACCCAGGGTGGTCTTGTTCCCACAACACCCTTACCTTGGTCAATGGGAAATAGTGTATTGTAAGAATGCTAAAAAGATCTCAGTTTATCCAATCAACTATGTCCAAGGAAACTAGATTTACCGGTAGTCCTAAATAGACTCAGTTTCACATGGGTTTATCTGAATTCCATTTAGGCATTTGAATTAGGGGAAGACCAGAGCCAGTCAATTGCCCAGTTTTGTTTAGCCAGGCTTTCCAAAGAGAAAAAGAACAAACTAAAAAAGCAAAACAGTCCACTAGAAACATCACTGCTGAGATTAGAGAACATAAAACATACCATCCAAACCCTGACTGACAAGTAAAACTATTCCTATCCTTCCAGATAGTAAAAAAGGGCATTAATGGTATAAAGAATAATGTACAGTATGCAAAAGTTCATAGGATATCAAGAACTTCTTGATTATAGAAAAAGAGGAGTTTTGTTTGCACGTTGTTTGGCTGCTAGTAAAGAAATCTGACTATGTTGTTGTTGTTGTTGTTATCTGACTGGATAAAAGTGTACTATAAATAGGACTGATGCCAAGCAAAGTTAAATGAGCTATGAAATACTCTGACAATACTTTAGCTTCTCTCTACTTCAGCTTGTGTCAGACAATTACTCTTGTGTTTCCTAGTGATTGAGAAACAGAAATTGTTCAGTATCTACAGATGCTAGAGAGGAATGTATTTAGTTGGTCTCCTCCTCTCAAACATACCAGAGGATAGCAATTATTTCAATATAAATATCTCCAGGATTTACACTTGCCTGTACATTTGCATGGGCTGTAAATAGAACCATATTGCATTTTGCTTGCTGAAGAAAAAAATTGAGGATACTGAGAAGTAATTTTTAAAAAATGTTCCAAGAAAGTATCTACTTAACTTACCTGTCTACAAGAGGGCATAGTAAGATACCATGCACACCAAATTACAATCACTAAAATATATTTATAGTCTGACCAGAAGTTAGCTAGCTAAAATACATAAAAGCAAAAAAAAGGCATGGAAGATGAAATATTTCTACTTCAAATTGTTGCCCCCCAAAAATATAATGGACTTAAATATTAATTTGTGCTTCTTTTCCACTGCCAGGCAATAGCAGCACAGCTCAATTTGATCATCAGAAATAACTTGCATTGAAATTTCACTTTGGTCCTGATTCACTGTAGTGTAGTGCCTCCTAATCCTGGCAGCAGAAAGAACAAAAATAACACAAATTAAGAAAATACAAAGGCAGAAGTTCTTACAGTACTCTGAAAAGGCATCCATTGGCACTCTTCAGTATAGAATCAAATTTGATTTCAGACATGCTTGGTTTCACATGGTTTTTCCCCTCTCTTTCTTTTAGATCGCCATCCATTCACCTGGCACACTGTAAAATAGATGAGCCTGTAGAGCCTACTCAACCTCAGTTTCTAAATTCCACTCTTTGGGTCTGAATATGGCAGGATGGGAGTTAGCAGTGGAGCCTCTGAAACCTTATATTAGGCACCAGAGGCCAACATCCCCCAGGATTCAATTGGTATTGAAACACAATGCAAAATCTGCATCTGAATTCTTTGCTCTCCTGCTTAATGAGCCTTTGTTTCAATCTCAGTATCTATAATGGGCTTGGCTACAGCCTCAAGTCATAAGGAAGGGTATGATGGTGTATGCACTGATATTGTAATCAGCCTGTTGATCTTCAAATGTTTGGTGTGATTTTTACTATCCTAAAACAGCCTCATGAATAAGTAATTCATCAATATTTTTGTTAATCAACCAAGAATCTTGTACTGTATTTGTGCTCCATTTCCAGCATCTATTCAAGACTGGAAAGGAAAGTTAACTCAATCTTTTCCTTTCACAAATCAACACTTGAAGGATCTGGCCCTTACTGATCTAGGATTAGAATTGGTACATGGTACAATCCAATAGATTTTGTTACCACTGGAAGCAAAGATGTCTCAACAGGGGACAAACTGAGGAACATGATATCCTGAAAGAAAATAATGTTTCAAAAATATGTTTGAGTGTGCTATATTTCTGCAAGAGAAAATATAAAATGGAAGCTTAGTTTAGTGGATAAAAGCTTAATGTAAAGTTAAAAGAAGGGGCTCTTATACTTCACTTTTTTTTAATGGCAGAGATATTATGAATAAAAATACAAGTTTATTTATAAACTTGCCCTTTGGTGTGCTTTTCTTGCAATTTTACTACATATTAAAATAAGGATAATGGAAGGCAAATTGCAGTTAATGTTAATTTTTCTGACAATAAAAATGCCTTAAGCAAACATAAAGAAAGACAAAGAAAGTAGCAGCTTAAACGTTCTTGTATATCCTGCAAAAAATATCTCTTCAGATTCTTTTTATGAGTGTTAGCTTTTTAGTATCAATAAATATTTCCTAAAGGTTTATTAAACATAAGACTACTTTTATTAATAAATTACTAGGTTTTGCCACAAATGTTTAACTTCACCTAAAAAAGATCCAAGTGACTGTATCTTTTTCTTATAACCAATTATCTCCTCTGTGTGGCTCTTAACAATTAGGTCATTCAGGGCTCATAAAAACAAAGTGCTGCATTTTTAAACATACTTTAATTTCCTTATACTTTTTCGTTAACTTAGAACTCGCTAAATATTGAGAAACCTTTCATTCAAAAGCCTTATTTTCAGCAGATTAAGAGAGGGGAATTGCCCCAAATTGGGTGAGTGGTATCACCGCAGTAACTTATCAAAATATGCAAACTATAATCTTTGCAAATTCGGGGTGCCTTATTATTTAGCCTATTTATAATACATTTAATACAGAGCCAGTTTGGGGTAGTGGGTAAGACACTGAGCTAGGAACAGGGAGCCTGTGAGTTCTAGTCCTGCCTTAGGCACAAAGTCAGCTGGGTGACCCTGAGCCAATCACTCACTCTCACCCTTAGGAAGAAGGCAGAGGAAGACTACTTCTGAAATCTTACTAAGAAAAGGGTCCAGACAGTCGAACATAATCATCATCATCAACAACAACAACAACATTACAAGATTCTCTACTACTTTAGGCCCTGAGATAGGCAATGCTCTATAACAGATGGTAAGACTTTGAAAGTATATAGACTCAGCAAACTAAGCAAGGCTAAAGAAAAATCTTAACACAAAATTTTTAAGATTTTGGATTGGGGAATATTGCAGATTAACAATCATTTTCTAAATAAAATCCCCTCAGAGGGAAAATGTCCTCTGAAAAGATTAACATTGGCTCTTGTCTGTAGCTCTTTGCAGGCAGAAGCACGTCACAGTAACTTAAAACAAAACAGCAGGATGAGCACAGTAGCATTATTCTGATTCAAAACAGCAACCTGAGCTTTGTTCCCAGTACATAAATGTAAAGCATCTCTGGGTGTTATCACTAGCCTTACATGCAGAGCATTACAGCAAGTTAAAAATAAGCCAGCCAATTATGTATGCAGGATATTTTCTTATTTGATTTATATTAAACTAAGTCGTAGGGCAAGTATTTATGCAAATCACTTCATAGAGACAGATCTCTATGATCTAGTGAAACTCCCGGATTGAAAATAATAGGAGAACGTTCTTGCACATATAATGAAGAGGACAGCACTGGATGGAGAAATGGAATGCTCTCCATTCAATCCACACGTTGGTTTTCAGAAAAGGAAAGTACAAGAGCAAATACTGTACTAATTTCAGTAAAGGGTTATCATCACAATAGACTAACCATCTAAAGAATTTAGTGAGGAAGAGAATTTAGTCCAAAGAACTAAGGGTATTTTGACTACTTTACAATTCAACCTCAAAATCAAGGAAGGCAATTGTGCAATTAAATGACACTTTCTTAACTTTTGAATAGATTTTCAAAATTAATCATCTGCCTTTCAGTGTCTATGGTCTGCATGCTATTTGTTCATATAAATATTCAAAACCTGAATTCCCAATAAAAAATAAAAAAGATAGCAACATGCACTTAAATCCAATATGTATATCTGGTACAATTAAAATATTTTTTTAAAAAAAATTCATCTACCCAGCATATAAACTGACAAGAGCAAGTTTGGAGCAGGACATGAAAATAATTAAAAACAAAAATTATGTTGACTGTAAAAATAATATTTACTAAATTGTTTATCTGTGGACAGTATTTTTATTTATATATATGTATGCAATATATATGCTTCCTTTGTTATTTTATCTCTAGTCTCAATTAGAAATTCTTGTCAAAAATGGGTTCGGAGAATCAGATCCAAATGAAATTATGTATGATATAGCAAAATATATGTATGTATCCTCTGTTGCATATTTTTAAAAGTTGCATTCATCTTAATGCACTGATCATTTTCAAAATTATAAAATGTGAGTAGTTGTATACGTTAATACTCACCATTTTATCCTTTCTACGGCTGTTGTTGAAATGCACATGCACACATAGGTTGGAGAATTGAGGTCAGAGATCATAGTATTAAGACTATTTTATATACAATGGGATGGGAGAGAAGATATTTATAAGGTTGTTTTTCTTGAAATATGATGTTTCTAGAGCCAAATTCCTTTCAAGGGTGAAAGAAAAAGAGTTTTAATTCCACGAGGAAGTTTTAAATCTAGCACCAGACAACCTGGAAGAGGAAAATGTCAGAAAGCAGTTCATCAACAAAAACCTCAGTCAAGTTCTGGATAATTTTTCCAAATTCTTACAAGTTTTTATTTATCTCTGTCTAAATTACTTTCAATTTGTCAGCTACTCACCTGAGCAGTTTTCTTTTTTTATGGGCAAGCAGAATCAACACATTTATGTGCAAAAAGTTGCAAGTGATAATTTATCAAATTAATCCTGTGCACATTCGTATTACATTCTCTTGCCCACTCCCAAATGGTCCCAAGTGTCATATTCTTCATCTGACTTTGTATCCAATCACAATCACATACTATTTCAGAATCCAGTAGTGAGTTGAAGATGTGAAAGGAGCAATGGAGGAAGCAACAATTTTTTCCCCTATATCATCCAAGTTTACTAATATATCTTAGATTCCAACCTACCATCAACTAATGAATTCTATACAGTCATATTTCTCCAGCTGATTCAATATACTAATATTTTTATGACAAGACAGTTCATATGTATTGTGAGCAGATCAGTCCTGCTATGCAAAATTAGAGTATCCAGAGGTACCATGTTACAGCCTGAAAGTAGAAGATGTCCAAAAGCAATTAATCAACCAAACATCCATCAGACTCTGAGTAATCAGATTGAGAAGGGTTAGGACAATATGCACTTTTCATATTCTTATTCTTGTCAAGTACACCAAGTAAGCTTCAATTTCCATGGGATTGGTGGGCATACCAGATGTGGCATAAAGCCACTCTGAATCTTCTCTGTAGATGCTTGAAATACTATTATGAGAAAGTAGATGCTTTCTTAGATGGGTTGCATCATACTTCATCCCCAAAGCTACTTCAATACATAAAACAAAGGTGACAAACAAGTTATTTCTTGAGGGTTCTGTACTATTTTCTCTGTCACATGACACTGAGCAGTATTATCAAAACTGATTCTGCGCATCCTGTAAATTGAAGGTAACGGGAGGGGGACATGGCTTAGAAGGCATTGTGGGATATGCTGCCCCATTTAGGCACATTGTGGAATACACTTTCCCCAGAGGTGAGCCTGGCCACTTTGCTTTTGACATTTAAGAAGGTACTGGAGACCCTTGTTAACTGGGTGTTTGACACATAGGTCTGAAGGGGATTGGATAACCATTGTCAGTTATAATTTGTTGTTTATTTTTACATGTGCATGTGGCAAGACTGTTCCTTTTGGGAAAAGTCTATAGTCAGAGCCAATTTGGTGGAGTAGTTAAGACATCAAACTAAAAAACAGGAGACTGTGAATTGGGTTGACCAGCTGGATCACATTGGGCCAGTCACTTTTCTCCTTCAGGAGGGAGGCAGTGGAAAACCACATCTTAAAACCTTGCTAACAAAACTGCAGGAATTTGTCCAGGCAGTCTCTGAGAACTGGACATGATTAAATGGAGGAGAAAAAAAACACAAGAAGGGACAGGTGTTGTGTGTTTTATGCTTTTACTGTATATGTTAAACAATGCAGAACAATTTGGAGAGAACAATAAATAAATTTCATATTCCTCCTTTGCAGGCAAAAATGTTTCGAGAAAATGCCTACGTGCTCAGAAATAAGAATGGTTCTGATAGGCTTTCTGGCACTCATTTCCTTTTTGTTCCAAGTTCACATCAGCAATCTAGCTTCAAATAAATCCAATTTATTGTCCTGTGCTTGTGATGAAATTCCACCAGAATTGAAAAGCAATATTTTTTTCCTTAAAGTTTGCAACAAATATAGATGCTTTGATTTTTTATTTTTTATTTTGTTATTGACCCCAGGTTTCACTTATTTACTTTTGCTGTTTTTGTAACTGGAGATGTTATACTGTAACTGAGCTGTAAGATCCTGCTGGAGAAAAAGACAGTCTGGTGTTAATGGCCATAGCCTTTTCCTTCCTCCTCAGAAGAAATCTGAGTTTTATTACTTCATATCCTGGTAACAAAATTCACACAGGAGGGCAAAACCAAGCCTTTGATTTAATCAGATGCCAGTTGAAGTTCTGATCCAGCAATAAATGATGAGTCAGGGGAAAGTGGCGAGAACAAGAGGACGGAGCATGCATATTTGTATATATATATTGCAAATGTTCAATAATTTACAGGGAACAACATCCTTTTAATACAATTCTATTAGACAATAGATCACTCATTTACACTTGTCAAGTACAAAGTTTCCAAGAATTTAAATGGGAAATCAATTTTTGGTACCAAATTTAATAATAATATTTTATTAAAGTCATGTGCCACTCAATTCTCAGCGATTCTACTAATTTCTGGAAGAGTTTGAAGGTATTGTTGGAAAGAGAAGCCAGAAAGCCAAGCAGGAGCTTTTACAAGCATCTGATTCAATCCACTTCCAAACACCAAACTGAGACTAGGAGACAATACTAAGAAAACGCTAGACATCATAAAGGCATTAAGTGCTCTCCGGTTCTGTAATCTGTTGACATGGAAACCTAAAGCAAGTCCTTTATAATTTTCAGGACGTGAAACTTGGAAGCTCATATATAGTGTATTCTATCTTGAGTTAGTTTCCTCCAGTTTAAGAACAACAGGAAGCAATAGGAAGCATCATAAATCTCTGCTCAGACTGTTCTGAGAGTTTGCTAGACTTTTTTTTTTACCCCAAGAAGAATTGCTTAAAAACAAATCCCATGTCCAATTAGGACAACCCAAGTGAGAGAAAATTCCATTAAGCCTTCAATTTATAACACTGTTGAGAATAGCACAGTTGACTGTTCTGGAAATTATTAGTTTTAATTCCTATGTGAAAAAAAACTTACGTATAGAAATGTCTTCTATAGTCAGATACATGTCCAATTTTTTAAACAACAGGAACTAAACCAAAGATAGGGATCACAAAGGGTATGTTCAAGGAAGAATGCCCAAGATGGAAATCAAATGATTCAATTATTTTGGTAAGAAAAAAGTTAAAGGAAACAGGAAGAAAAACAAGTGAAACTTACAAGTGGGAGAAGACATTAAAATTCCATCAATAAAGCAAGGCTATGTCACTTTAATCACTTAATCTGGCTGCCTTCCGACCAATATTGCTCTAAAGTAACCCTTATTGTCCCAAGGACTGAACACAATCTTAGGTGATGTGCCAGGGGCTGCACAACTAGACCGAACTGAGGGAAAAATAAAAATGGATTTAATCTAAATGGCAATCAATTTAAATAAAAGGCAATCAATAAAATATTCCATACTTTCTTCCCTTATATATTAGAAATTATAAATTGATAATCCCGTTAAAAGCTTTGGCCTTTGTAACCTACTCTTTGTTTATCTGCCTCTGCTTTGACACTGCAAAAGTCAAAATATTTTGCCTGATCTGCTGGAACTTTTAGAAAAGCAAATGCACAGAGTGCTTGTACGATTTGTGCGATGCACTGCAATATGCATTAAAGTTCTATGGATTAAGGCACTAAGCCAAATGCTGGCATTAGCAAACAACTAGAATAGAACATCTGTGATCCCTTTCTATAATCAGGCAGCCAAGAAAAGAGGTGGGAAGCAGTAGGCTAGAATCCCGACCAGGAAACTGTAGGAGTTGAACTCCACACATCTTAAGGAAGACAAGCTCAGATACCTTGGGCTAGAACATGGGAATTGAAGTCCACAATGTTAAGACTCGTGGACTTCAATTCCAAGAATTCCTCAGCCAGCTTAGAAGTTGAAGTCTACAAGTCTTAAAATTACCAAGGTTGGATGCCCCTGGGCTAGAAGATTCCAGATGTTTCTTTCCATTACAGCAATTTCCCTGTGACAGTCCATGCAGAGTAGTCTCCTGCAGCAAAAGCAAAGGCTCTTTGTGGCATTTTAAAGACAAACAGAAGAGGTGGTATAAACTCCTGGAGACTACATGCTACTTCTGTTCTTATTCTTTCAGTCTTTCCTGACCCGCTGCCCCTTTCAAAGTTAGCACAGCGGTTGAAAGTTATAAAGCTAAGCTTTTGCTGCCAAAGTGTGAGCCATCCTGGGTTATACCCATAAGATAGTAACATTGCTTTGAACTAACCATTATAGTCTTAGAAATGAATGTATCAAAATCAGATGTTCTGTAGATGCTGGGTCTACTATCTCTTCAACGGGGAGAATAAATGAAGGATAATTTACAGATTGTTCATAACTCTACAAGTTCCCATTGTTCCAGTGAGGAGGTGATAAGACACCTAACAGGCTCAATGACCAGGAAGATGCCAGCATTTTCAAATTAATACATACTAGGTGGTCCTTGACTTATGACCATTTGTTTAGTGATGGTTTGAAGATACAATGGCACTGTAAAAAGTGAATTATGACCATTTTTCATACTTACGACATTGCAACATCCCCGCAGTCACGTGATCAAAATTTGGATGCTTGGCAACCGGCATGCATTTCTGACGGTTGCAGTGTCATCACCGTTTGCGACCTTCTGACAAAGTCAACAAGGAAACCAGGTTCCCTTAACAGTGTGTTACTAACTTAACAACTGTGGCAAAAAAGTCATAAAATGGGGCAAATGTCACCCAACAACTGTCTTGCTTAGCAACAGAAATTTTGGACTCAATTGTGGTTGTAAGCCGTGGACTAGCTATATCACTACTTGTAGCTATAAAGATGGCCTCATTTCAAAGCTCATCCATCTGGTGGAATTCTTCAGATTGAATACCAAAATGGGTTCGAGTGTTTGGACTAACTTGCCTTACTGGGGGGGGGGGGAGAGGGAGAGGGAGGGAGGGAGAGCACAAATATAAGAATTGCCTTTTGAATATATTCATTGCTATGCACGTTTAAGCTTAATGGCGTTCTCATTTTTGAAAGGCAAATGCAATTATACTTGGGGTCAGACAAGTCTTCATTGATGCCAGTTCTCTGGCTTGAAGTCAGCTTCCATGCTTTTTAACTTAACAGTGTGCTATTCAAAAGTCACCCCACCCTTGTAAAAGGACTCCCACACAGCCTAACAGAGGTGAATTACAATAAGATCTCTGCTTCATTCAACTCCCATTTTACAGTAGCTCAGAAATCTAAGCTACACTGTGGCTCTAAGGAAGAATCCAGCCCTTTCCACTTGAGCAGGAAATCAGCCAAGGAATTATTTTAAATCCAATTTGATACTGTGTACAGGCCAAAGAATTTTCAGCATGCGTAATCTGGAGGAGTACAAGCCACAACACTAACCGTTTTATGCTTCTAGAAGGCAAAAGAAACAGACGCTGCTTTTTAGCAGCTTCCTGGTTTACTGTAAGAGGGAATCGATGGTGACATTAAACTTTCCAGAAACGTGTTCCATAAGAAGAAGCTGTTTTAGTCATGATGGTACTGTGCAATTGAAAGCATGCAACATCACTAGGTTTGTACTTGGCACCAAATAGGACATTAACTATGGATTTTCAGCCAATGATACAGGTTTTTATATTTCACCACCAATGTGACTCAGAGTTTCAGATAATTAAAGTAAAACCATTTCTCTTGTTGAACATTTGCTTTGTGTTCTCTGCCCATCCACAGTGGACAACAAATGCTTCCAAGTTATCCCAATACAAGGAAGGCTGCCATCACATTCATTTTGTGGGCTGCCCTACCAATAATAATATGGTTTTTACTTTTTTAAAAAAAAATCAAATGTTCTTAAAAACAAGAAAGTTGCCTATCATCCCAATAATAATTTAGCTCAACCCCATATCTACTTAGCCAACAAGACATTTGTGAATGGAACTAAATAAAAATGCCATTTCTAGTTGCCCATCAGCCGAATAATAACAATTTAGCTCCAACCCCATATCTACTTAGCCATCAAGACATTTGTGAATGGAGCTAAATAAAAGTGCCATCTCTAGCCCAGATTAAGGCAGAGATTATTACTGAGGCTCCTACTTTGCTGCCAGATGATAAAAAGAAAATCCTTTCCATTCTAAATGGTAGTTTTTTCAAAGCCCCTCCCACCTCTTGCTTCCGCCATGTTCTCCATTAGAACACCTGTAATCAGATCATCAGCAGAAGGCAGCCAATCCATGAGGAATCAAGCTACCCATTATGAGCAAAAGTGCAGTAAAACTCTTGATTCTGGATGGGATTACTTATGCAAAAAAGCCATTGAAAATGAAACAGAATCTTCTTTCTGCCTCATGTTGCTCAAGTCCAAACAGTGTCTTGTGTTCATGTAAGAAGGTGTCTGTCTAACCTTACACATGGTTATAGAAGATTTTGAGAGGTTGGGGAGAAACATTTAGGAATACAGACTAGAACCCAAAAATTGTCAACAGAAAAAGCTTCTCCACTAGACATATACAATCATCATTCTCCATTTGAAGGTGTTTTTAATTAGATTCTTCCCCCATTTTTAATTTTTAAAAAAACCCCAGCAAAGATAGATACATACCTGTGTGAGCATAATTGAAGATGTGGAGTTACCTCCCTATGGAGTATCAGAGGCAGTACTGGAACTGGAAATTGCAACTCCACTTTATCAGTTTTGTTCAAGAATCAAATTTGCTCACTCTCAATCCTGTTTTATATCTGAAACTAAAGCAAAACCTTTATATTGCTACAGTTTTGCTGAACTTGTGGGCAATTTGTTCTTCCATTCATGGAAACCACCCCTCATTTGCCTCTAAGCAAATTATCAGAGTTTTCTTTATTATCACTGTATATGACCAGCCAACGCACATAGGGTAAATTAAGGATAGGGAGTGGGGTGGTAGCATTTTGTTTCCCTTTTGTGTGAAGTGGAGTAAAGGAATTTTTGTTTCTCCAAGACCAGCACTACACTGGGTTTTCTTGAGTTATGATTATGCACTGTACATGGGGCTTTTGACAGCCATAGAAATGAAGATTAGTATGGAGTTATTTCAAGCCATTTTTAAGTGACGCACAATGGCAGTGTGAAAGTCCATATGGTCTGCCCTGCATTCAAATGATGATCTTTGTAGTAAATTCTGAATTTCTTTAATGAATTCTTTAATAATATTATACCTTTAATAATATTATAATATTTTTAAATATTATATATTTAAAAAACAAGTGAGAAAGTTTCTCTATTTCCTCTCTTGTTTTAGAATAGAACAATGCAAGGATTATAAAATTAGGATTAAAACCTCATATTGGACAAATCATTTCCCAGATTGTTTCTATTCCCATCAACCTAAACATAGCAGGAACATTTTAGTTCAGCTTTTAAATCAGACAAACCCCAATATTGCCACCTCCTTCCCACCTTAAGTGAGTATTTGTAAGAAAAAAGTGTAATTACTATTTATAGGCCAGGAACATCTGTTAAAATTATATCAGGATTAAAATAATCAAGGTCACAAAACAACACTTCAGCAACTGATCTAGATAGCTAATTCTTTGTAATCTTTTAAATACCACTTAGCATTCTTCATTCTAAAGGCTGTTGTATGTCATTTTTCTCCAATCATTTCTACTAACTGTGATTCCAAAAGCATTTCAGTAAATTTATCAGATTCAAACAAAATGTAGGGTATGAAATAAAACATATTTTCATATTTACTTCAGAGAAATACATGGGACATGAGTTGGCTCAAGTGAGGAAGGGAAAGGTTTTACATATCTTTATGTAACTCACAATTAATATTAAAACAGAGTACAATGTGCTTGGGAAACACACTTCTTTTCATGAAATTTTGCCATTCAAATAACTGAATCATTTAAATAAAAATAATCCTGAAAACAGAGGAAAGCTGTTGAAGGACATATATGTATCAACTCCTTAGGAAACAGTGTGCATATAGTTTATGAAGTTGTTAGTTACCTACCCAAAATTAAAATAGCTTTTTCACCTTCATGTTCCAGTTTTCTATCAACAGTTAACATATACATAACAACATCTCCATTTGTTGCATTTATTTGAGTAAATATCTGGTAAATAAAGTCATTAATAAAACATTACAAAATTAAATACATTTAAAAAAGCTTGCCAGTATACATAAAGTCCACAAACATGTATTTCTTCTTTTTTAAAAAATAAAATTATGTTCAGAGCACCCTTGATATAAAATGCCAGACTAGCATCTACCAGCAGATGGTAGCTTGTGAAATATTACAGCAGTGTTTCTCAACCTTGGCAACTTTAAAATGGGTGGACTTCAACCCCCAGAATTCCTCAGCCAGCATGTTATTAAGTTGCTAAAGTTGAGAAACACTGCATTAGAACAAAGAATATTTTCCTGAAGAGTTTGGGGAACAGGCTTTCACTTCTACAACCCAGATCACTTAGCCAGTCAGCCAGCCAACCTACCAGGTTGGATGTCAAAATAGGAAGCAATAGCCGGATATTCTTATCATAAGAAGGGGGCGGGTGGACTTGCATTTCCCTTCTCTGCAAGGCTTTCTCATAACGGTATTGGCCTTTTTCTTGCTGTCCTATCAGATCTTTTAGCAGTAGGTTGATCAATCCTAACAGATCATAAAACGAAGAGAGATCATCTGGCTGAGCCTCAAAGTTGGTAATAGTAGTTCAAACCCTAAAAAAATCAAGCCCTTGGACCCCGGTTTGCTTATGTGTTGCTTTGTGAACAGAGGCGTTTGTTGCAATGCTTTAACAGTGGCAGCACCCCCACGTAACAGACTGCACCCCTCCCCTCCCCTCCTGCCCGCAACACCACATTGGTTATAACTTCGGTTTATATTGTTACTTAGAGCACATTTCGTTCCATCGATGTGAATCAATAGTAACACTCACTTGATAATGTATGTACACAAGCACAAGAACCTTAACATCCATGAGTCTGGTGTACAACTTAATGATCAAACTGGCTGTAAAGGAACAGCATTTCCCTAGTAGTTCTACAGCAGGCAGAATTAACTGCCTAGGAAAGTCCCTCTAAAATCGATGTTTTTTCCATCTATCTTGATCATCTGCAGGTAGTAAAAGCAGCATCCATAATGTTGCTATCTGTGATAAAATAAAATCACACTTTAAAAAAACTGCCTTAAACAGAAGGGGTTGAATTCTTTAAAATGTCAGAATTCAGCCAAAAAAGAGAAAATTGCTCATAACAACCAAACTAGCAGGTGTCCTATTTAATAGTTCCAGTTTATTGATCACTTCTCTCAAGAGGCTCCGTCTTCACTTATATACTCTTCTTTTGAGGAGGGCTCAGTTTCCTCATCCCTCTTATCCGAGTTAGAAGTTCTTTGATAAAATCCTAAAAAAAAAAAAGGGGGGGGGATCGCTAATTAAAAATAATAGTAAATGTATTCAAAATGCAACTCATCTCCACCCTCCATTGTTCTTACATATCAAATACAGGTAGTCCTCGACTTATTATCACAATTGAGCCCCAAATTTTTGTTGCTAAGTGAGACATTTGTTAAGTGAATTTTGACCCATTTTACAACTTTTCTTTACCCCAGTTGTTAAGTGAATCACTTCAGTTGTTAAGTTACTAACACGGTTGTTAAGTGAATCAGGCTTCCCCCATTGACTTTGCTTGTCAGAAGGTTGCAAAAGCTGATCACATGACCCCGGGACACTGCAACCGTCATAAATATGAGTCAGTTGCCAACTGTCTGGATTTTGATCATGTGACCATGGGGGAGGCTGCCATGGTCATAAGTATGAAAAACAGTCATAAGTCACTTTTTTCAATGCTGTTGTAACTTTGAACCATCACTAAATGAACTCTTGTAAATCGAGGACTAGCTATATCAGCCATTCAATTCTCTTCAAAGATCCTACATGAAAGTGAATCAGAATCAAGGTACATCCAATCAAATCACCACTTTTCAATTCTAAAGAACTGATGTCATTGCCAAGATTCTATAGCAGAAGGAGCCTGTATAGAGTGTGAGGCTCTAAAGAAGTTAAACTCTTTCCACCCTTCCAATGCACTTGCTTCATTCAGTTGCAGAGGATGATTGCTACCATCATACAAAGGGCAGGATTTCTCCTGTAATCTTCTTTCAGACCACTCACCTTATCAGTTTAATCCCCATTCAGCATATTCTCCCCGTTCTCTCGCTAAAAGGTAGATATGCTCAAATGAATGAAAATTTCTTAATTCTTTTCACCAAACAAAAAAATAGACTCCAGTTCATGAAACACAATTCATCAGATCCAAAATCTATTAAAATGGTTCCTAATCTGGGTTCCAAAGATAACGATACAGTATAAGTTTTTTAGTATGGACAAACTAACTTAAGTTAATATATGAGCAAAACGTCACCAAAAGAAGGTTTTTGCATTATCATTTAAGATTTTACAAGCAAACACCAAATTTGCTTTGTTGGTCATTTTCAGTCTCAAAAAAGTCATTGTTTTGCAGGACACCAGTAAATAAAATGTAACATTCTGACAATCAGTCAATTATCATCATTCAGGCACAAAATAATAGTCAACTGTAAGTTGATCGTGGGAGTGGTCCTTCATTGACGTGCTACATGATTGTTCTGAATTATCTAACAAATTACTCATTCCATATCTTTCGAAGTTTAGTGGTCTTTTCTCCAGACATTTTTTTAGGGTGGTTATTTCCATTTTTACTGCTTTTTGGAAATTGCTTTGCATTTTTTATTTTTTTATTTTTATTTTTGTCTACAAAGGCTATGATTTTGTATTTTCACAGTGGGGAGTGCAGCCGCTCCTTCTGCAAAGTTCAGTAATTCCACTTTGCGGGATGGGGATGGGTACATCAATTTTTTAAATTCATTCCTATGTTCTACTAAATTATTCTTCTACATTCACTCTGCTTGGGCTATGTATATTTCCTTGTGGATTTAATCAGGGAAGAGGAAGAGGAAGGACGAGGAGGAGGACGAGGAGGAGGAGAAGGAGGAGGAGGAAGAGGAGGAGGAGGAGAAGGAGGAAGAGAAGGAGAAGGAGGAAAAGAAGTTGTTTCGCTTCTCATTCAAGAAGCTTCATCAGTTCAACTGATGAACAACAAAAAAACAGTCCAGTTGCCTTTTGGAAAAAAAAGGCACCTTTGGGACAACTATGACCTGAATGACTGAGAATTTCCATAGACATTAAGGCTGCATTGTTTCTACTACATACTGTTTATAGACAGATATCTTGAGATAAAATCAATTATTTCCTCCCAGTAGCTTCTGAAGAATCAACAAGGTCACCTAATTTATGTACTTTATGTCTAACTATGCTAACTAAGGCCCAAGCCTAATTTTAAAGAGGAAAAGAAAAATTTGAGCAAGTTGGCAAATTTTGAAGAAATATGAACTTTTGACATCTGAACTAGCTTCCTGTTTCCGGCCAACTAGGCACTGTGGTAATGTATTTTAAAAACATGTGCATTGACTCCTGTAAGAACTGATTTCCCCAATCCTAGGTTTCATCTGAATAAATCAGAAGGCACTAATAAACATTTTCTCCTCAAATATTAATGGCACTTTCTTTAAAATGCCATGACTGAAATTTCACACTAAGCGTAACTCTATTTTAGGTTGCTGTCTGGAAATGGAACTAAGTATTTATTAATAGCGCAAAGTCACTCATTAGTTATAATAGCCAAACATTTCCTGGATGCTTCTGATGCCAGGGGCTTTTCTTTTCAAGCAATAAAGCTATTTTAAGTGCCAATGGATTGAGACTTCCAAGTGCCCAGTAAAAGGTACAGTTGTATGTACCTTTTAGAGCAAAACACCAATTCTTGAAGCATTGTCTTTTTCGATCTGCTACTAGGCTTTTATTTTGCCATTTCCTCATTTGCAAAAGGCCTGAATGCTGTGTACAAAGAATATCTTCTTCAAGGCTAACGTCATGAGACAGAAACTATTTTTAATTGTTGGCACCCACCAAGCTTACTCTTAAGATAAGGCATCCCTTCATCAAAAAATAATAATAATGCAGCATTCACTTCTTGTAGAGCACAAATCCAATGATGTGAACAACAGAGATAAAGAGAGAACTTCCTACATGTTAAAAAAGCTGGTGTATTAATGAAAGCCATGGAGAAACAACCCAACAGCAGGGTGTTTGTTTAGCGGGCTATAAAGCTGGTGTGTCAAGGGCCATGAAAGACATCCAAATGCTTTGCACTAATGCTACTAGCAGCTGTACAGCACATTTCAATTACTAATCTTAGAGATTGCTGTATATAGTGTATCAGAGCTTTGATCCACTCTTATTGCCTACCTTAGCTTTCCTAAGTCACCAGTGTTGAATTCACATCAAAAGAGACTTTACTTTAACTTTCCCTAAATGGTGCCCTGTAGGTGTATTAGTTCTGAATTCAAAAGTAATGAAAAATGGCATCCATTATGCAGAAAGCACCAGGGGAGAAAGATTGCATGCAGCAGAGAGTCATGGTGGCACAGTGGTTAGAATGCAGTATTGCAGGCTAATTCTTCATTCCACTGCCAGCAGTTCGATCCTGATTGGTTCAAGGTTGACCCAGCCTTCCATCCGTCCAAGGTCAGTAAAATGAGGAGCCAGATTGCTGGGAGCAATATGCTGACTCTGTAAGCCGCTCGGAGAGTGCTATAAAGCATTATGGAGCGGTATAAAGTCCAGTCTATTGATATTGATATTGTAATATTTCACCAAAGATTTAAACATAAGCTTGTAGTCCAAATCAAACCCAAATGCAAAATGTATTAGATCTCTTCAGAATATCAGCATTGTTACATAAGCTGCTCCACACCTGAATTATTAACTATTATTATGGAAGGAGTTTTGTCTCAAGATTAACAGGCAAAGATATTCAAAATATGCTACCATCACCACAACTAAGACTAAAATCCTCAGCAGCGTTAGCTCTTAAGAACTTTGGGGGAGGGGTTGACAAACATCCCATATTCTGCCACATGGGTTTACAGGACATAAGCAGTTGTTTATATCAATGCAACTTTCCTGTAAGTTTTTTCTCCTCTGAATTCAGAAACCACAACTCACAATTCATAGTAGGCAAACATCAGGCTCGTTGCCAGGAGCACAAACATAGTTGTATATATCTTGTTAAAAATAAGATATATATCTATTTATATAATCAATGCATTTGGCCATCCATCTCTCAAATGCAGCTAACAACACATAATAAGAATTAATTTTTTTAACATAGAGTAAATTACAGCATAGATGCTGAAAACACAACTGAATTACCTCTAAAAAACAATCTGTCTTTTCCAGATGGTGATATAGAAATAAAACCCTTGGGTGGTTCTGTGCATTATATTCCTGTAGTTGGAAGAAGCTTTCTAAACTTCGTTTCTGACAAAACAATATAACAATCTATTCAATCAGGAATTACATTTCTTCCACCAAATCTTTCCAGGATCTAGGAGAAGACATGGATTCATACCATGATTGTGGTATATTGATAGGATTACTACTATTTAATCTAAGGGCATGCTATTCTTTTTTTCAAGAACTGAAAGGTAAAGTATAGTCCAATGACTTTTTCTAAGAGGCCCAAACTAAACAGGGAGGGAGAGAAGGAATAAGAGTGATGTAGTGTATGTATGTATTTCTAAGTCTATATTGGCAGAAATCAACCGCTTAAAAATCATCCCTATTGTCCACATACAGCTGCTATAATCACCCACACTTCAATTATCACTCGTAAGGTAAATATCTGAAACAATTACTGTGTAAAAGCATTCTTACAGAGAAAAAGGAAGAAATTGGATGTAAATTTGGTGCTTATTTTTAACATGTTAATTCAGCACCACAAAATCTGTAGTTTCACAAAATTAAAAATAGTTTTCAAGGTCAAATGATCTAATAAACTCTAGGAGTAGCCAGTGTAGGTGAATTAATTGAATTCTTTGTGGCAGCCATTAGTAGTTCTTTTTCTAATGGCAGGAAATACTGTAATAAATCTCTAAAAGTTGTATGAACTTGTATTTAAATATGTTTTTTTTCTTCAAGATGCTGTAATACTTTTCTTTTCTGATCCAAAGAATTAAAATAAATAAAGTTTATAGGCACTACCAAACAATGCTATGTTTGGCATTAACTCTATAAGTCTGTGTAGAGATTTGCATTTTTAAATTTCAATTACATATAATACCCAAATGCAGAATGTAACTGAAAGTAACTCTTTATTTGATTATCTGTGTTGATCAGGATAGTTGGCAAATATAACTGTTGTCTATACAGAAGACTATGTCAAATTTTTACATGTAAAATAATATAAAATTTGTTTACCTCTGTAGGTTTGTAGCAATCTACAAGCGCTTCCTAGAAGTACAATAATAAAAGCATCAGTTATCTTTCATTCCACTTTCACATATATAAGAACTGGGTACTTCTGGATAGCTGTCACATCTTTTCTAAAGGAGCATATGCAAAACAGGCTTCTCTCGTGGGTGTGAAAATCAACCATCCATGAAAAGCTTAATACTTTGACCCATACTTTAGTAACATTTTCCCTTGTCACTCAAAGCCATAGCAAAAGTGTGATAAGTGAAGCATTTCCCATGTTAAAATGCACTATTTTCCTGGCCAATAGAAACTGCCAGACAGACAGTGACACATTCTGGGAAACCCATACCCATCAATCATGGGAATGCTAATCCTCAGCCACAATTCACAGGTAGGTGTTACAGGCTTAATTTTACCCTTCTTTATTATGCTTTGTTAATCTGCCCTCCAAACCTTAACAGGATGTTCTAGATAGAAGACAGACAGTCCGAATTAACGCGAGATATTCTCCCAAATCGCTTAAAATCAAACTAACTTGTAATTTGAGGGCTCTTTCCTCTTCATTAGCAGCATCAAGAAGATCATCAATATCAATTTCTACATCTGGCATCTCTTCTTCCTAGAAAAATAGAAAGCTGGGTGAGAAATTCAACTGCATTTAAGTTATATTTTTCACTTCTTTTTTAGTCCGGCTCCAAAACTTGAATGGCAGTTCATTCATTCTCTCTGATAATGTAGTTCACACACACCCTTTTAAGCCTCTCTCCTGACATTTGGCCCTGGGCCAGGTTAGACTGGTGGCCAGCTGGCCACTCCTCTGCATAGAAAATTGAAGCAGGTGCCTAGCCCAGTGTTTTTTTTAACAGCAACATGAGCTGTCTGGGCAGATACCTGGGACATGCTATTCATCCTCTATTACTCCCATGTCAATTAGGCCAAGAGCTGGAAAATTGCACTTGAGCTTTCTAAAGTAGATGTCACGCATTCAGACTTGCATTGTTGGAATCTCTCTTTTGTTTATCCTGAGGAAACCAAGAGCGGTTTGTCAGCCTTCCAGGTAAACCAGAAAGGAAACAAGGCTAGATAAGCTAATTAGACTTTAATGCAAGATTACATTAGCAGAATCTTGCAAGTCTGAAGGTATAAACTTCCCCTGTCACTTATAACTTGCCTGATCAATTAGGGCAGGGATTTTCAAACTTGGCCCTTTTATGACTTGTGGAGTTCAACACCACTACTGCCAAACAATTGCAAATGTGCCCATGGAAAGAAGAGCAGACAAAAAGGCAGAATGGCAACCTACTTAGGTCACAGTGTTTCTCAACCTTGACAATTTTAAGGCATGTGGACTTCAACTCCCAGAATTCTGGGAGTTGAAGTCCACATGCCTTAAAATTGTCAAGGTTGAGAAACACTGATTTAGGAGAACAAACTGTTTCTCTCTCTCTCCCCTCCCCAAGACGACGGTGTCAGCTTTAGGAAAAAATAAGTTACCTTCTATAATTGTATTCAGTTTAATCAAGGGGGAATGAGATCTTGTGTGAAATTAAGCTGATTTTAAAATAAAATCATACAGAATGTCTAGTCTCAGCGCATTGCTGGAACAGATTCTATGATTCCGTTATAGAAGTAGATGAAGTTGAGTGAGAAAAGCAATAACATTTAACTCTTTGTTGCACACACTGCCAAAACAAGGCCAAGCAAGCCAAACAAAACCTAGTTCCATTAAAGCAGGGGTAGTCAACCTTGGCTCTTTTATGACTCGTGGACTTCAACTCCCAGAATTCCTGAGCCAGCTATGCTGGCTCAGGAATTCTGGGTGTTGAAGTCCACGAGTCATAAAAGAGCCAAGGTTGACTACCCCTGCATTAAAGCAATAAAAAATAAATAAATTTCAGGTTACCAATAATTGTGGGAACCAATTCTTACATGAATGTGATTTCTCCATGAATCTTCTAAGTTATTTGTTTTAACAAAGCTCTTTTTAACATTATTCTGCTTTTAAGAACTAAGTACAGATACGTACTTTCATTAAATTGTTGATTCTAGATTCCCCCTAGATTTCCAAGTATCTCAGAAATTTATCAAAAATATTTGCACTATTCTTTTTCTGAAGCGGATATGCCCAGGGCCCAACTTCAAACGCAAGCCAATTCAATTTATAGCACATGAACAACTTTGAGAAAACATGTGGTAAAGTTCATCAGGATAGCTTAGAACAGGGGTGTCAAACTGCCGGCCTGTGGGCCGGATGCGTCACACCAAAACCACGCTCACCCCATTGCCGGCAATGGGGAAAAAATCGCAATATGTTGCGACACGTCACATGACGTCGCGAATTTGACACCCATGGCTTAGAAGTAGATCAAAAATAAGTAAATAAATTTCAATTCCAATTGAAATCTAGAAAAACCCTGCAAGATGGAGGATTAAAATTAGAATGGTGGGCATATCTTCAATTGCAGGCGAGATGTCGGAAAGACAAAAAAGAATTAGGTATAAAAACAGAATTGATAGAGCTGGATAAAATATTATTAGGTACTGAGGATAAAATGATTAAAAAGCTATATCATTATTTGTTAGAACAGGCCTT